>NW_028261402.1:600000-819374 GCF_051295495.1 Thamnophis sirtalis | reverse complement strand
CCCAGGGAAACATCAGATCACAAAATGGGTTGGTTTTTTAGCATTCCTGACTCAGGACACTACTATATGTTTGTTTTTCGAATCTGAGCTTTGGTTCAAAAGAAAACGTTCTGGTTGAATTGAGTTTTTCTGCAAATTCTAAGGTATACTTGGGTTAACTCCCCAGGGAAACATCAGATCACAAAATGGGTTGGTTTTTTAGCATTCCCGACTCAGGACACTACTTATATACGTTTTTTTTCCGAATCTGAGCTTTGGTTCAAAAGTAACACGTTCTGGTTGAATTGAGTTTTTCTGCAAATTCTAAGATATACTTGGGTGTAACTCCCCAGGGAAACATCAGATCACAAAATGGGTTGGTTTTTTAGCATTCCCGCCTCAGGACACTACTAATATATGTTTGTTTTTCGAATCTGAGCTTTGGTTCAAAAGTTACACGTTCTGGTTCAATTGAGTTTTTCTGCAAATTCTAAGATATACTTGGGTGTAACTCCCCAGGGAAACATCAGATCACAAAATGGGTTGGTTTTTTAGCATTCCCGACTCAGGACACTACTAATATACGTTTGTTTTTCGAATCTGAGCTTTAGTTCAAAAGTTACACGTTCTGGTTCAATTGATTTTTTCTGCAAATTCTAAGATATACTTGGGTGTAACTCCCCAGGGAAACATCAGATCACAAAATGGGTTGGTTTTTTAGCATTCCCGACTCAGGACACTACTAATATACGTTTGTTTTTCGAATCTGAGCTTTGGTTCAAAAGTTACACGTTCTGGTTCAATTGATTTTTCTGCAAATTCTAAGATATACTTGGGTGTAACTCCCCAGGGAAACATCAGATCACAAAATGGGTTGGTTTTTTAGCATTCCCGCCTCAGGACACTACTAATATATGTTTGTTTTTCGAATCTGAGCTTTGGTTCAAAAGTTACACGTTCTGGTTCAATTGAGTTTTTCTGCAAATTCTAAGATATACTTGGGTGTAACTCCCCAGGGAAACATCAGATCACAAAATGGGTTGGTTTTTTAGCATTCCCGACTCAGGACACTACTAATATACGTTTGTTTTTCGAATCTGAGCTTTAGTTCAAAAGTTACACGTTCTGGTTCAATTGATTTTTTCTGCAAATTCTAAGATATACTTGGGTGTAACTCCCCAGGGAAACATCAGATCACAAAATGGGTTGGTTTTTTAGCATTCCCGACTCAGGACACTACTAATATACGTTTGTTTTTCGAATCTGAGCTTTGGTTCAAAAGTTACACGTTCTGGTTCAATTGATTTTTTCTGCAAATTCTAAGATATACTTGGGTGTAACTCCCCAGGGAAACATCAGATCACAAAATGGGTTGGTTTTTTAGCATTCCCGACTCAGGACACTACTAATATACGTTTGTTTTTCGAATCTGAGCTTTGGTTCAAAACTAACACGTTCTGGTTGAATTGAGTTTTTCTGCAAATTCTAAGATATACTTGGGTGTAACTCCCCAGGGAAACATCAGATCACAAAATGTGTTGCTTTTTTAGCATTCCCGACTCAGGACACTACTTATATACGTTTGTTTTTCGAATCTGGGCTTTGGTTCAAAAGTAACACGTTCTGGTTGAATTGAGTTTTTCTGCAAATTCTAAGATATACTTGGGGGTAACTCCCCAGGGAAACATCAGATCACAAAATGGGTTGGTTTTTTAGCATTCCCGACTCAGGACACTACTAATATATGTTTGTTTTTCGAATCTGAGCTTTGGTTCAAAAGAAAACGTTCTGGTTCAATTGAGTTTTTCTGCAAATTCTAAGGTATACTTGGGTGTAACTCCCCAGGGAAACATCAGATCACAAAATGGGTTGGTTTTTTAGCATTCCCGACTCAGGACACTATTAATATACGTTTGTTTTTCGAATCTGAGCTTTGGTTCAAAAGTAACACGTTCTGGTTCAATTGAGTTTTTCTGCAAATTCTAACATATACTTGGGTGTAACTCCCCAGGGAAACATCAGATCACAAAATGGGTTGGTTTTTTAGCATTCCCGACTCAGGACACTACTAATATACGTTTGTTTTTCGAATCTGAGCTTTGGTTCAAAAGTAACACGTTCTGGTTGAATTTTCTGCAAATTCTAAGATATACTTGGGTTTAACTCCCCAGGGAAACATCAGATCACAAAATGGGTTGGTTTTTTAGCATTCCCGACTCAGGACACTACTTATATACGTTTGTTTTTCGAATCTGGGCTTTGGTTCAAAAGTAACACGTTCTGGTTGAATTGAGTTTTTCTGCAAATTCTAAGATATACTAGGGTGTAACTCCCCAGGGAAACATCAGATCACAAAATGGGTTGGTTTTTTAGCATTCCTGACTCAGGACACTACTATATGTTTGTTTTTCGAATCTGAGCTTTGGTTCAAAAGAAAACGTTCTGGTTGAATTGAGTTTTTCTGCAAATTCTAAGGTATACTTGGGTTTAACTCCCCAGGGAAACATCAGATCACAAAATGGGTTGGTTTTTTAGCATTCCCGACTCAGGACACTACTTATATACGTTTTTTTTCGAATCTGAGCTTTGGTTCAAAAGTAACACGTTCTGGTTGAATTGAGTTTTTCTGCAAATTCTAAGATATACTTGGGTGTAACTCCCCAGGGAAACATCAGATCACAAAATGGGTTGGTTTTTTAGCATTCCCGCCTCAGGACACTACTAATATATGTTTGTTTTTCGAATCTGAGCTTTGGTTCAAAAGTTACACGTTCTGGTTCAATTGAGTTTTTCTGCAAATTCTAAGATATACTTGGGTGTAACTCCCCAGGGAAACATCAGATCACAAAATGGGTTGGTTTTTTAGCATTCCCGACTCAGGACACTACTAATATACGTTTGTTTTTCGAATCTGAGCTTTAGTTCAAAAGTTACACGTTCTGGTTCAATTGATTTTTTCTGCAAATTCTAAGATATACTTGGGTGTAACTCCCCAGGGAAACATCAGATCACAAAATGGGTTGGTTTTTTAGCATTCCCGACTCAGGACACTACTAATATACGTTTGTTTTTCGAATCTGAGCTTTAGTTCAAAAGTTACACGTTCTGGTTCAATTGATTTTTTCTGCAAATTCTAAGATATACTTGGGTGTAACTCCCCAGGGAAACATCAGATCACAAAATGGGTTGGTTTTTTAGCATTCCCGACTCAGGACACTACTAATATACGTTTGTTTTTCGAATCTGAGCTTTGGTTCAAAAGTAACACGTTCTGGTTGAATTTTCTGCAAATTCTAAGATATACTTGGGTTTAACTCCCCAGGGAAACATCAGATCACAAAATGGGTTGGTTTTTTAGCATTCCCGACTCAGGACACTACTTATATACGTTTGTTTTTCGAATCTGGGCTTTGGTTCAAAAGTAACACGTTCTGGTTGAATTGAGTTTTTCTGCAAATTCTAAGATATACTTGGGTGTAACTCCCCAGGGAAACATCAGATCACAAAATGGGTTGGTTTTTTAGCATTCCCGACTCAGGACACTACTAATATATGTTTGTTTTTCGAATCTGAGCTTTGGTTCAAAAGAAAACGTTCTGTTTGAATTGAGTGTTTCTGCAAATTCTAAGGTATACTTGGGTGTAACTCCCCAGGGAAACATCAGATCACAAAATTGAGTGGTTTTTTAGCATTCCCGACTCAGGACACTACTAATATACGTTTGTTTTTCGAATCTGAGCTTTGGTTCAAAACTAACACGTTCTGGTTGAATTGAGTTTTTCTGCAAATTCTAAGATATACTTGGGTGTAACTCCCCAGGGAAACATCAGATCACAAAATGGGTTGGTTTTTTAGCATTCCCGACTCAGGACACTACTAATATACGTTTGTTTTTCGAATCTGAGCTTTGGTTCAAAAGTAACACGTTCTGGTTGAATTTTCTGCAAATTCTAAGATATACTTGGGTTTAACTCCCCAGGGAAACATCAGATCACAAAATGGGTTGGTTTTTTAGCATTCCCGACTCAGGACACTACTTATATACGTTTGTTTTTCGAATCTGGGCTTTGGTTCAAAAGTAACACGTTCTGGTTGAATTGAGTTTTTCTGCAAATTCTAAGATATACTTGGGTGTAACTCCCCAGGGAAACATCAGATCACAAAATGGGTTGGTTTTTTAGCATTCCTGACTCAGGACACTACTATATGTTTGTTTTTCGAATCTGAGCTTTGGTTCAAAAGAAAACGTTCTGGTTGAATTGAGTTTTTCTGCAAATTCTAAGGTATACTTGGGTTTAACTCCCCAGGGAAACATCAGATCACAATATGGGTTGGTTTTTTAGCATTCCCGACTCAGGACACTACTTTTATACGTTTTTTTTCGAATCTGAGCTTTGGTTCAAAAGTAACACGTTCTGGTTGAATTGAGTTTTTCTGCAAATTCTAAGATATACTTGGGTGTAACTCCCCAGGGAAACATCAGATCACAAAATGGGTTGGTTTTTTAGCATTCCCGCCTCAGGACACTACTAATATATGTTTGTTTTTCGAATCTGAGCTTTGGTTCAAAAGTTACACGTTCTGGTTCAATTGAGTTTTTCTGCAAATTCTAAGATATACTTGGGTGTAACTCCCCAGGGAAACATCAGATCACAAAATGGGTTGGTTTTTTAGCATTCCCGACTCAGGACACTACTAATATACGTTTGTTTTTCGAATCTGAGCTTTAGTTCAAAAGTTACACGTTCTGGTTCAATTGATTTTTTCTGCAAATTCTAAGATATACTTGGGTGTAACTCCCCAGGGAAACATCAGATCACAAAATGGGTTGGTTTTTTAGCATTCCCGACTCAGGACACTACTAATATACGTTTGTTTTTCAAATCTGAGCTTTGGTTCAAAAGTTACACGTTCTGGTTCAATTGATTTTTTCTGCAAATTCTAAGATATACTTGGGTGTAACTCCCCAGGGAAACATCAGATCACAAAATGGGTTGGTTTTTTAGCATTCCCGACTCAGGACACTACTAATATACGTTTGTTTTTCGAATCTGAGCTTTGGTTCAAAAGTAACACGTTCTGGTTCAATTGAGTTTTTCTGCAAATTCTAAGATATACTTGGGTGTAACTCCCCAGGGAAACATCAGATCACAAAATGGGTTGGTTTTTTAGCATTCCCGACTCAGGACACTACTAATATACGTTTGTTTTTCGAATCTGAGCTTTGGTTCAAAAGTAACACGTTCTGGTTGAATTTTCTGCAAATTCTAAGATATACTTGGGTTTAACTCCCCAGGGAAACATCAGATCACAAAATGGGTTGGTTTTTTAGCATTCCCGACTCAGGACACTACTTATATACGTTTGTTTTTCGAATCTGGGCTTTGGTTCAAAAGTAACACGTTCTGGTTGAATTGAGTTTTTCTGCAAATTCTAAGATATACTTGGGTGTAACTCCCCAGGGAAACATCAGATCACAAAATGGGTTGGTTTTTTAGCATTCCCGACTCAGGACACTACTAATATATGTTTGTTTTTCGAATCTGAGCTTTGGTTCAAAAGAAAACGTTCTGTTTGAATTGAGTGTTTCTGCAAATTCTAAGGTATACTTGGGTGTAACTCCCCAGGGAAACATCAGATCACAAAATTGAGTGGTTTTTTAGCATTCCCGACTCAGGACACTACTAATATACGTTTGTTTTTCGAATCTGAGCTTTGGTTCAAAACTAACACGTTCTGGTTGAATTGAGTTTTTCTGCAAATTCTAAGATATACTTGGGTGTAACTCCCCAGGGAAACATCAGATCACAAAATGGGTTGGTTTTTTAGCATTCCCGACTCAGGACACTACTAATATACGTTTGTTTTTCGAATCTGAGCTTTGGTTCAAAAGTAACACGTTCTGGTTGAATTTTCTGCAAATTCTAAGATATACTTGGGTTTAACTCCCCAGGGAAACATCAGATCACAAAATGGGTTGGTTTTTTAGCATTCCCGACTCAGGACACTACTTATATACGTTTGTTTTTCGAATCTGGGCTTTGGTTCAAAAGTAACACGTTCTGGTTGAATTGAGTTTTTCTGCAAATTCTAAGATATACTTGGGTGTAACTCCCCAGGGAAACATCAGATCACAAAATGGGTTGGTTTTTTAGCATTCCTGACTCAGGACACTACTATATGTTTGTTTTTCGAATCTGAGCTTTGGTTCAAAAGAAAACGTTCTGGTTGAATTGAGTTTTTCTGCAAATTCTAAGGTATACTTGGGTTTAACTCCCCAGGGAAACATCAGATCACAAAATGGGTTGGTTTTTTAGCATTCCCGACTCAGGACACTACTTTTATATGTTTTTTTTTCGAATCTGAGCTTTGGTTCAAAAGTAACACGTTCTGGTTGAATTGAGTTTTTCTGCAAATTCTAAGATATACTTGGGTGTAACTCCCCAGGGAAACATCAGATCACAAAATGGGTTGGTTTTTTAGCATTCCCGCCTCAGGACACTACTAATATATGTTTGTTTTTCGAATCTGAGCTTTGGTTCAAAAGTTACACGTTCTGGTTCAATTGAGTTTTTCTGCAAATTCTAAGATATACTTGGGTGTAACTCCCCAGGGAAACATCAGATCACAAAATGGGTTGGTTTTTTAGCATTCCCGACTCAGGACACTACTAATATACGTTTGTTTTTCGAATCTGAGCTTTAGTTCAAAAGTTACACGTTCTGGTTCAATTGATTTTTTCTGCAAATTCTAAGATATACTTGGGTGTAACTCCCCAGGGAAACATCAGATCACAAAATGGGTTGGTTTTTTAGCATTCCCGACTCAGGACACTACTAATATACGTTTGTTTTTCAAATCTGAGCTTTGGTTCAAAAGTTACACGTTCTGGTTCAATTGATTTTTTCTGCAAATTCTAAGATATACTTGGGTGTAACTCCCCAGGGAAACATCAGATCACAAAATGGGTTGGTTTTTTAGCATTCCCGACTCAGGACACTACTAATATACGTTTGTTTTTCGAATCTGAGCTTTGGTTCAAAAGTAACACGTTCTGGTTCAATTGAGTTTTTCTGCAAATTCTAACATATACTTGGGTGTAACTCCCCAGGGAAACATCAGATCACAAAATGGGTTGGTTTTTTAGCATTCCCGACTCAGGACACTACTAATATACGTTTGTTTTTCGAATCTGAGCTTTGGTTCAAAAGTAACACGTTCTGGTTGAATTTTCTGCAAATTCTAAGATATACTTGGGTTTAACTCCCCAGGGAAACATCAGATCACAAAATGGGTTGGTTTTTTAGCATTCCCGACTCATGACACTACTAATATACGTTTGTTTTTCGAATCTGAGCTTTGGTTCAAAAGTTACACGTTCTGGTTCAATTGATTTTTTCTGCAAATTCTAAGATATACTTGGGTGTAACTCCCCAGGGAAACATCAGATCACAAAATGGGTTGGTTTTTTAGCATTCCCGACTCAGGACACTACTAATATACGTTTGTTTTTCGAATCTGAGCTTTGGTTCAAAAGTAACACATTCTGGTTGAATTGAGTTTTTCTGCAAATTCTAAGATATACTTGGGTGTAACTCCCCAGGGAAACATCAGATCACAAAATGGGTTGGTTTTTTAGCATTCCCGACTCAGGACACTACTAATATACGTTTGTTTTTCGAATCTGAGCTTTGGTTCAAAAGTAACACGTTCTGGTTCAATTGAGTTTTTCTGCAAATTCTAAGATATACTTGGATGTAACTCCCCAGGGAAACATCAGATCACAAAATGGGTTGGTTTTTTAGCATTCCCGACTCAGGACACTACTAATATACGTTTGTTTTTCGAATCTGAGCTTTGGTTCAAAAGTAACACGTTCTGGTTGAATTGAGTTTTTCTGCAAATTCTAAGATATACTTGGGTTTAACTCCCCAGGGAAACATCAGATCACAAAATGGGTTAGTTTTTTAGCATTCCCGACTCAGGACACTACTTATATACGTTTGTTTTTCGAATCTGGGCTTTGGTTCAAAATTAACACGTTCTGGTTGAATTGAGTTTTTCTGCAAATTCTAAGATATACTTGGGGGTAACTCCCCAGGGAAACATCAGATCACAAAATGGGTTGGTTTTTTAGCATTCCCGACTCAGGACACTACTAATATATGTTTGTTTTTCGAATCTGAGCTTTGGTTCAAAAGAAAACGTTCTGTTTGAATTGAGTGTTTCTGCAAATTCTAAGGTATACTTGGGTGTAACTCCCCAGGGAAACATCAGATCACAAAATTGAGTGGTTTTTTAGCATTCCCGACTCAGGACACTACTAATATACGTTTGTTTTTCGAATCTGAGCTTTGGTTCAAAACTAACACGTTCTGGTTGAATTGAGTTTTTCTGCAAATTCTAAGATATACTTGGGTGTAACTCCCCAGGGAAACATCAGATCACAAAATGGGTTGGTTTTTTAGCATTCCCGACTCAGGACACTACTAATATACGTTTGTTTTTCGAATCTGAGCTTTGGTTCAAAAGTAACACGTTCTGGTTGAATTTTCTGCAAATTCTAAGATATACTTGGGTTTAACTCCCCAGGGAAACATCAGATCACAAAATGGGTTGGTTTTTTAGCATTCCCGACTCAGGACACTACTTATATACGTTTGTTTTTCGAATCTGGGCTTTGGTTCAAAAGTAACACGTTCTGGTTGAATTGAGTTTTTCTGCAAATTCTAAGATATACTTGGGTGTAACTCCCCAGGGAAACATCAGATCACAAAATGGGTTGGTTTTTTAGCATTCCCGACTCAGGACACTACTAATATATGTTTGTTTTTCGAATCTGAGCTTTGGTTCAAAAGAAAACGTTCTGTTTGAATTGAGTGTTTCTGCAAATTCTAAGGTATACTTGGGTGTAACTCCCCAGGGAAACATCAGATCACAAAATTGAGTGGTTTTTTAGCATTCCCGACTCAGGACACTACTAATATACGTTTGTTTTTCGAATCTGAGCTTTGGTTCAAAACTAACACGTTCTGGTTGAATTGAGTTTTTCTGCAAATTCTAAGATATACTTGGGTGTAACTCCCCAGGGAAACATCAGATCACAAAATGGGTTGGTTTTTTAGCATTCCCGACTCAGGACACTACTAATATACGTTTGTTTTTCGAATCTGAGCTTTGGTTCAAAAGTTACACGTTCTGGTTGAATTTTCTGCAAATTCTAAGATATACTTGGGTTTAACTCCCCAGGGAAACATCAGATCACAAAATGGGTTGGTTTTTTAGCATTCCCGACTCAGGACACTACTTATATACGTTTGTTTTTCGAATCTGGGCTTTGGTTCAAAAGTAACACGTTCTGGTTGAATTGAGTTTTTCTGCAAATTCTAAGATATACTTGGGTGTAACTCCCCAGGGAAACATCAGATCACAAAATGGGTTGGTTTTTTAGCATTCCCGACTCAGGACACTACTATATGTTTGTTTTTCGAATCTGAGCTTTGGTTCAAAAGAAAACGTTCTGGTTGAATTGAGTTTTTCTGCAAATTCTAAGGTATACTTGGGTTTAACTCCCCAGGGAAACATCAGATCACAAAATGGGTTGGTTTTTTAGCATTCCCGACTCAGGACACTACTTATATACGTTTTTTTTTCGAATCTGAGCTTTGGTTCAAAAGTAACACGTTCTGGTTGAATTGAGTTTTTCTGCAAATTCTAAGATATACTTGGGTGTAACTCCCCAGGGAAACATCAGATCACAAAATGGGTTGGTTTTTTAGCATTCCCGCCTCAGGACACTACTAATATATGTTTGTTTTTCGAATCTGAGCTTTGGTTCAAAAGTTACACGTTCTGGTTCAATTGAGTTTTTCTGCAAATTCTAAGATATACTTGGGTGTAACTCCCCAGGGAAACATCAGATCACAAAATGGGTTGGTTTTTTAGCATTCCCGACTCAGGACACTACTAATATACGTTTGTTTTTCGAATCTGAGCTTTAGTTCAAAAGTTACACGTTCTGGTTCAATTGATTTTTTCTGCAAATTCTAAGATATACTTGGGTGTAACTCCCCAGGGAAACATCAGATCACAAAATGGGTTGGTTTTTTAGCATTCCCGACTCAGGACACTACTAATATACGTTTGTTTTTCGAATCTGAGCTTTGGTTCAAAAGTTACACGTTCTGGTTCAATTGATTTTTTCTGCAAATTCTAAGATATACTTGGGTGTAACTCCCCAGGGAAACATCAGATCACAAAATGGGTTGGTTTGTTAGCATTCCCGACTCAGGACACTACTAATATACGTTTGTTTTTCGAATCTGAGCTTTGGTTCAAAACTAACACGTTCTGGTTGAATTGAGTTTTTCTGCAAATTCTAAGATATACTTGGGTGTAACTCCCCAGGGAAACATCAGATCACAAAATGTGTTGCTTTTTTAGCATTCCCGACTCAGGACACTACTTATATACGTTTGTTTTTCGAATCTGGGCTTTGGTTCAAAAGTAACACGTTCTGGTTGAATTGAGTTTTTCTGCAAATTCTAAGATATACTTGGGGGTAACTCCCCAGGGAAACATCAGATCACAAAATGGGTTGGTTTTTTAGCATTCCCGACTCAGGACACTACTAATATATGTTTGTTTTTCGAATCTGAGCTTTGGTTCAAAAGAAAACGTTCTGGTTGAATTGAGTTTTTCTGCAAATTCTAAGATATACTTGGGTGTAACTCCCCAGGGAAACATCAGATCACAAAATGGGTTGGTTTTTTAGCATTCCCGACTCAGGACACTACTAATATACGTTTGTTTTTCGAATCTGAGCTTTGGTTCAAAAGTAACACGTTCTGGTTGAATTTTCTGCAAATTCTAAGATATACTTGGGTTTAACTCCCCAGGGAAACATCAGATCACAAAATGGGTTGGTTTTTTAGCATTCCCGACTCAGGACACTACTAATATACGTTTGTTTTTCGAATCTGAGCTTTGGTTCAAAAGTAACACGTTCTGGTTGAATTGAGTTTTTCTGCAAATTCTAAGATATACTTGGGGGTAACTCCCCAGGGAAACATCAGATCACAAAATGGGTTGGTTTTTTAGCATTCCCGACTCAGGACACTACTAATATATGTTTGTTTTTCGAATCTGAGCTTTGGTTCAAAAGAAAACGTTCTGTTTGAATTGAGTGTTTCTGCAAATTCTAAGGTATACTTGGGTGTAACTCCCCAGGGAAACATCAGATCACAAAATTGAGTGGTTTTTTAGCATTCCCGACTCAGGACACTACTAATATACGTTTGTTTTTCGAATCTGAGCTTTGGTTCAAAACTAACACGTTCTGGTTGAATTGAGTTTTTCTGCAAATTCTAAGATATACTTGGGTGTAACTCCCCAGGGAAACATCAGATCACAAAATGGGTTGGTTTTTTAGCATTCCCGACTCAGGACACTACTAATATACGTTTGTTTTTCGAATCTGAGCTTTGGTTCAAAAGTAACACGTTCTGGTTGAATTTTCTGCAAATTCTAAGATATACTTGGGTTTAACTCCCCAGGGAAACATCAGATCACAAAATGGGTTGGTTTTTTAGCATTCCCGACTCAGGACACTACTTATATACGTTTGTTTTTCGAATCTGGGCTTTGGTTCAAAAGTAACACGTTCTGGTTGAATTGAGTTTTTCTGCAAATTCTAAGATATACTTGGGTGTAACTCCCCAGGGAAACATCAGATCACAAAATGGGTTGGTTTTTTAGCATTCCCGACTCAGGACACTACTAATATATGTTTGTTTTTCGAATCTGAGCTTTGGTTCAAAAGAAAACGTTCTGTTTGAATTGAGTGTTTCTGCAAATTCTAAGGTATACTTGGGTGTAACTCCCCAGGGAAACATCAGATCACAAAATGGGTTGGTTTTTTAGCATTCCCGACTCAGGACACTACTAATATACGTTTGTTTTTCGAATCTGAGCTTTGGTTCAAAAGTAACACGTTCTGGTTGAATTTTCTGCAAATTCTAAGATATACTTGGGTTTAACTCCCCAGGGAAACATCAGATCACAAAATGGGTTGGTTTTTTAGCATTCCCGACTCAGGACACTACTTATATACGTTTGTTTTTCGAATCTGGGCTTTGGTTCAAAAGTAACACGTTCTGGTTGAATTGAGTTTTTCTGCAAATTCTAAGATATACTTGGGTGTAACTCCCCAGGGAAACATCAGATCACAAAATGGGTTGGTTTTTTAGCATTCCCGACTCAGGACACTACTATATGTTTGTTTTTCGAATCTGAGCTTTGGTTCAAAAGAAAACGTTCTGGTTGAATTGAGTTTTTCTGCAAATTCTAAGGTATACTTGGGTTTAACTCCCCAGGGAAACATCAGATCACAAAATGGGTTGGTTTTTTAGCATTCCCGACTCAGGACACTACTTATATACGTTTTTTTTTCGAATCTGAGCTTTGGTTCAAAAGTAACACGTTCTGGTTGAATTGAGTTTTTCTGCAAATTCTAAGATATACTTGGGTGTAACTCCCCAGGGAAACATCAGATCACAAAATGGGTTGGTTTTTTAGCATTCCCGCCTCAGGACACTACTAATATATGTTTGTTTTTCGAATCTGAGCTTTGGTTCAAAAGTTACACGTTCTGGTTCAATTGAGTTTTTCTGCAAATTCTAAGATATACTTGGGTGTAACTCCCCAGGGAAACATCAGATCACAAAATGGGTTGGTTTTTTAGCATTCCCGACTCAGGACACTACTAATATACGTTTGTTTTTCGAATCTGAGCTTTAGTTCAAAAGTTACACGTTCTGGTTCAATTGATTTTTTCTGCAAATTCAAAGATATACTTGGGTGTAACTCCCCAGGGAAACATCAGATCACAAAATGGGTTGGTTTTTTAGCATTCCCGACTCAGGACACTACTAATATACGTTTGTTTTTCGAATCTGAGCTTTGGTTCAAAAGTTACACGTTCTGGTTCAATTGATTTTTTCTGCAAATTCTAAGATATACTTGGGTGTAACTCCCCAGGGAAACATCAGATCACAAAATGGGTTGGTTTGTTAGCATTCCCGACTCAGGACACTACTAATATACGTTTGTTTTTCGAATCTGAGCTTTGGTTCAAAACTAACACGTTCTGGTTGAATTGAGTTTTTCTGCAAATTCTAAGATATACTTGGGTGTAACTCCCCAGGGAAACATCAGATCACAAAATGGGTTGGTTTTTTAGCATTCCCGACTCAGGACACTACTAATATATGTTTGTTTTTCGAATCTGAGCTTTGGTTCAAAAGAAAACGTTCTGGTTCAATTGAGTTTTTCTTCAAATTCTAAGGTATACTTGGGTGTAACTCCCCAGGGAAACATCAGATCACAAAATGGGTTGGTTTTTTAGCATTCCCAACTCAGGACACTATTAATATATGTTTGTTTTTCGAATCTGAGCTTTGGTTCAAAAGTAACACGTTCTGGTTCAATTGAGTTTTTCTGCAAATTCTAACATATACTTGGGTGTAACTCCCCAGGGAAACATCAGATCACAAAATGGGTTGGTTTTTTAGCATTCCCGACTCAGGACACTACTAATATACGTTTGTTTTTCGAATCTGAGCTTTGGTTCAAAAGTAACACGTTCTGGTTGAATTTTCTGCAAATTCTAAGATATACTTGGGTTTAACTCCCCAGGGAAACATCAGATCACAAAATGGGTTGGTTTTTTAGCATTCCCGACTCAGGACACTACTTATATACGTTTGTTTTTCGAATCTGGGCTTTGGTTCAAAAGTAACACGTTCTGGTTGAATTGAGTTTTTCTGCAAATTCTAAGGTATACTTGGGTGTAACTCCCCAGCGAAACATCAGATCACAAAATGGGTTGGTTTTTTAGCATTCCCGACTCAGGACACTACTATATGTTTGTTTTTCGAATCTGGGCTTTGGTTCAAAAGTAACACGTTCTGGTTGAATTGAGTTTTTCTGCAAATTCTAAGGTATACTTGGGTTTAACTCCCCAGGGAAACATCAGATCACAAAATGGGTTGGTTTTTTAGCATTCCCGACTCAGGACACTACTTATATACGTTTTTTTTTCGAATCTGAGCTTTGGTTCAAAAGTAACACGTTCTGGTTGAATTGAGTTTTTCTGCAAATTCTAAGATATACTTGGGTGTAACTCCCCAGGGAAACATCAGATCACAAAATGGGTTGGTTTTTTAGCATTCCCGCCTCAGGACACTACTAATATATGTTTGTTTTTCGAATCTGAGCTTTGGTTCAAAAGTAACACGTTCTGGTTGAATTTTCTGCAAATTCTAAGATATACTTGGGTTTAACTCCCCAGGGAAACATCAGATCACAAAATGGGTTGGTTTTTTAGCATTCCCGACTCAGGACACTACTTATATACGTTTGTTTTTCGAAATTGGGCTTTGGTTCAAAAGTAACACGTTCTGGTTGAATTGAGTTTTTCTGCAAATTCTAAGATATACTTGGGTGTAACTCCCCAGGGAAACATCAGATCACAAAATGGGTTGGTTTTTTAGCATTCCCGACTCAGGACACTACTATATGTTTGTTTTTCGAATCTGAGCTTTGGTTCAAAAGAAAACGTTCTGGTTGAATTGAGTTTTTCTGCAAATTCTAAGGTATACTTGGGTTTAACTCCCCAGGGAAACATCAGATCACAAAATGGGTTGGTTTTTTAGCATTCCCGACTCAGGACACTACTTATATACGTTTTTTTTTCGAATCTGAGCTTTGGTTCAAAAGTAACACGTTCTGGTTGAATTGAGTTTTTCTGCAAATTCTAAGATATACTTGGGTGTAACTCCCCAGGGAAACATCAGATCACAAAATGGGTTGGTTTTTTAGCATTCCCGCCTCAGGACACTACTAATATATGTTTGTTTTTCGAATCTGAGCTTTGGTTCAAAAGTTACACGTTCTGGTTCAATTGAGTTTTTCTGCAAATTCTAAGATATACTTGGGTGTAACTCCCCAGGGAAACATCAGATCACAAAATGGGTTGGTTTTTTAGCATTCCCGACTCAGGACACTACTAATATACGTTTGTTTTTCGAATCTGAGCTTTAGTTCAAAAGTTACACGTTCTGGTTCAATTGATTTTTTCTGCAAATTCTAAGATATACTTGGGTGTAACTCCCCAGGGAAACATCAGATCACAAAATGGGTTGGTTTTTTAGCATTCCCGACTCAGGACACTACTAATATACGTTTGTTTTTCGAATCTGAGCTTTGGTTCAAAAGTTACACGTTCTGGTTCAATTGATTTTTTCTGCAAATTCTAAGATATACTTGGGTGTAACTCCCCAGGGAAACATCAGATCACAAAATGGGTTGGTTTGTTAGCATTCCCGACTCAGGACACTACTAATATACGTTTGTTTTTCGAATCTGAGCTTTGGTTCAAAACTAACACGTTCTGGTTGAATTGAGTTTTTCTGCAAATTCTAAGATATACTTGGGTGTAACTCCCCAGGGAAACATCAGATCACAAAATGTGTTGCTTTTTTAGCATTCCCGACTCAGGACACTACTTATATACGTTTGTTTTTCGAATCTGGGCTTTGGTTCAAAAGTAACACGTTCTGGTTGAATTGAGTTTTTCTGCAAATTCTAAGATATACTTGGGGGTAACTCCCCAGGGAAACATCAGATCACAAAATGGGTTGGTTTTTTAGCATTCCCGACTCAGGACACTACTTATATACGTTTGTTTTTCGAATCTGGGCTTTGGTTCAAAAGTAACACGTTCTGGTTGAATTGAGTTTTTCTGCAAATTCTAAGATATACTTGGGTGTAACTCCCCAGGGAAACATCAGATCACAAAATGGGTTGGTTTTTTAGCATTCCCGACTCAGGACACTACTAATATATGTTTGTTTTTCGAATCTGAGCTTTGGTTCAAAAGAAAACGTTCTGTTTGAATTGAGTGTTTCTGCAAATTCTAAGGTATACTTGGGTGTAACTCCCCAGGGAAACATCAGATCACAAAATTGAGTGGTTTTTTAGCATTCCCGACTCAGGACACTACTAATATACGTTTGTTTTTCGAATCTGAGCTTTGGTTCAAAACTAACACGTTCTGGTTGAATTGAGTTTTTCTGCAAATTCTAAGATATACTTGGGTGTAACTCCCCAGGGAAACATCAGATCACAAAATGGGTTGGTTTTTTAGCATTCCCGACTCAGGACACTACTAATATACGTTTGTTTTTCGAATCTGAGCTTTGGTTCAAAAGTAACACGTTCTGGTTGAATTTTCTGCAAATTCTAAGATATACTTGGGTTTAACTCCCCAGGGAAACATCAGATCACAAAATGGGTTGGTTTTTTAGCATTCCCGACTCAGGACACTACTTATATACGTTTGTTTTTCGAAATTGGGCTTTGGTTCAAAAGTAACACGTTCTGGTTGAATTGAGTTTTTCTGCAAATTCTAAGATATACTTGGGTGTAACTCCCCAGGGAAACATCAGATCACAAAATGGGTTGGTTTTTTAGCATTCCCGACTCAGGACACTACTATATGTTTGTTTTTCGAATCTGAGCTTTGGTTCAAAAGAAAACGTTCTGGTTGAATTGAGTTTTTCTGCAAATTCTAAGGTATACTTGGGTTTAACTCCCCAGGGAAACATCAGATCACAAAATGGGTTGGTTTTTTAGCATTCCCGACTCAGGACACTACTTATATACGTTTTTTTTTCGAATCTGAGCTTTGGTTCAAAAGTAACACGTTCTGGGTGAATTGAGTTTTTCTGCAAATTCTAAGATATACTTGGGTGTAACTCCCCAGGGAAACATCAGATCACAAAATGGGTTGGTTTTTTAGCATTCCCGCCTCAGGACACTACTAATATATGTTTGTTTTTCGAATCTGAGCTTTGGTTCAAAAGTTACACGTTCTGGTTCAATTGAGTTTTTCTGCAAATTCTAAGATATACTTGGGTGTAACTCCCCAGGGAAACATCAGATCACAAAATGGGTTGGTTTTTTAGCATTCCCGACTCAGGACACTACTAATATACGTTTGTTTTTCGAATCTGAGCTTTAGTTCAAAAGTTACACGTTCTGGTTCAATTGATTTTTTCTGCAAATTCTAAGATATACTTGGGTGTAACTCCCCAGGGAAACATCAGATCACAAAATGGGTTGGTTTTTTAGCATTCCCGACTCAGGACACTACTAATATACGTTTGTTTTTCGAATCTGAGCTTTGGTTCAAAAGTTACACGTTCTGGTTCAATTGATTTTTTCTGCAAATTCTAAGATATACTTGGGTGTAACTCCCCAGGGAAACATCAGATCACAAAATGGGTTGGTTTGTTAGCATTCCCGACTCAGGACACTACTAATATACGTTTGTTTTTCGAATCTGAGCTTTGGTTCAAAACTAACACGTTCTGGTTGAATTGAGTTTTTCTGCAAATTCTAAGATATACTTGGGTGTAACTCCCCAGGGAAACATCAGATCACAAAATGTGTTGCTTTTTTAGCATTCCCGACTCAGGACACTACTTATATACGTTTGTTTTTCGAATCTGGGCTTTGGTTCAAAAGTAACACGTTCTGGTTGAATTGAGTTTTTCTGCAAATTCTAAGATATACTTGGGGGTAACTCCCCAGGGAAACATCAGATCACAAAATGGGTTGGTTTTTTAGCATTCCCGACTCAGGACACTACTAATATATGTTTGTTTTTCGAATCTGAGCTTTGGTTCAAAAGAAAACGTTCTGGTTGAATTGAGTTTTTCTGCAAATTCTAAGATATACTTGGGTGTAACTCCCCAGGGAAACATCAGATCACAAAATGGGTTGGTTTTTTAGCATTCCCGACTCAGGACACTACTAATATACGTTTGTTTTTCGAATCTGAGCTTTGGTTCAAAAGTAACACGTTCTGGTTGAATTTTCTGCAAATTCTAAGATATACTTGGGTTTAACTCCCCAGGGAAACATCAGATCACAAAATGGGTTGGTTTTTTAGCATTCCCGACTCAGGACACTACTAATATACGTTTGTTTTTCGAATCTGAGCTTTGGTTCAAAAGTAACACGTTCTGGTTGAATTGAGTTTTTCTGCAAATTCTAAGATATACTTGGGGGTAACTCCCCAGGGAAACATCAGATCACAAAATGGGTTGGTTTTTTAGCATTCCCGACTCAGGACACTACTAATATACGTTTGTTTTTCGAATCTGAGCTTTGGTTCAAAAGTAACACGTTCTGGTTGAATTTTCTGCAAATTCTAAGATATACTTGGGTTTAACTCCCCAGGGAAACATCAGATCACAAAATGGGTTGGTTTTTTAGCATTCCCGACTCAGGACACTACTTATATACGTTTGTTTTTCGAATCTGGGCTTTGGTTCAAAAGTAACACGTTCTGGTTGAATTGAGTTTTTCTGCAAATTCTAAGATATACTTGGGTGTAACTCCCCAGGGAAACATCAGATCACAAAATGGGTTGGTTTTTTAGCATTCCCGACTCAGGACACTACTAATATATGTTTGTTTTTCGAATCTGAGCTTTGGTTCAAAAGAAAACGTTCTGTTTGAATTGAGTGTTTCTGCAAATTCTAAGGTATACTTGGGTGTAACTCCCCAGGGAAACATCAGATCACAAAATGGGTTGGTTTTTTAGCATTCCCGACTCAGGACACTACTAATATACGTTTGTTTTTCGAATCTGAGCTTTGGTTCAAAAGTAACACGTTCTGGTTGAATTTTCTGCAAATTCTAAGATATACTTGGGTTTAACTCCCCAGGGAAACATCAGATCACAAAATGGGTTGGTTTTTTAGCATTCCCGACTCAGGACACTACTTATATACGTTTGTTTTTCGAATCTGGGCTTTGGTTCAAAAGTAACACGTTCTGGTTGAATTGAGTTTTTCTGCAAATTCTAAGATATACTTGGGTGTAACTCCCCAGGGAAACATCAGATCACAAAATGGGTTGGTTTTTTAGCATTCCCGACTCAGGACACTACTATATGTTTGTTTTTCGAATCTGAGCTTTGGTTCAAAAGAAAACGTTCTGGTTGAATTGAGTTTTTCTGCAAATTCTAAGGTATACTTGGGTTTAACTCCCCAGGGAAACATCAGATCACAAAATGGGTTGGTTTTTTAGCATTCCCGACTCAGGACACTACTTATATACGTTTTTTTTTCGAATCTGAGCTTTGGTTCAAAAGTAACACGTTCTGGTTGAATTGAGTTTTTCTGCAAATTCTAAGATATACTTGGGTGTAACTCCCCAGGGAAACATCAGATCACAAAATGGGTTGGTTTTTTAGCATTCCCGCCTCAGGACACTACTAATATATGTTTGTTTTTCGAATCTGAGCTTTGGTTCAAAAGTTACACGTTCTGGTTCAATTGAGTTTTTCTGCAAATTCTAAGATATACTTGGGTGTAACTCCCCAGGGAAACATCAGATCACAAAATGGGTTGGTTTTTTAGCATTCCCGACTCAGGACACTACTAATATACGTTTGTTTTTCGAATCTGAGCTTTAGTTCAAAAGTTACACGTTCTGGTTCAATTGATTTTTTCTGCAAATTCTAAGATATACTTGGGTGTAACTCCCCAGGGAAACATCAGATCACAAAATGGGTTGGTTTTTTAGCATTCCCGACTCAGGACACTACTAATATACGTTTGTTTTTCGAATCTGAGCTTTGGTTCAAAAGTTACACGTTCTGGTTCAATTGATTTTTTCTGCAAATTCTAAGATATACTTGGGTGTAACTCCCCAGGGAAACATCAGATCACAAAATGGGTTGGTTTGTTAGCATTCCCGACTCAGGACACTACTAATATACGTTTGTTTTTCGAATCTGAGCTTTGGTTCAAAACTAACACGTTCTGGTTGAATTAAGTTTTTCTGCAAATTCTAAGATATACTTGGGTGTAACTCCCCAGGGAAACATCAGATCACAAAATGTGTTGCTTTTTTAGCATTCCCGACTCAGGACACTATTAATATACGTTTGTTTTTCGAATCTGAGCTTTGGTTCAAAAGTAACACGTTCTGGTTCAATTGAGTTTTTCTGCAAATTCTAACATATACTTGGGTGTAACTCCCCAGGGAAACATCAGATCACAAAATGGGTTGGTTTTTTAGCATTCCCGACTCAGGACACTACTAATATACGTTTGTTTTTCGAATCTGAGCTTTGGTTCAAAAGTAACACGTTCTGGTTGAATTTTCTGCAAATTCTAAGATATACTTGGGTTTAACTCCCCAGGGAAACATCAGATCACAAAATGGGTTGGTTTTTTAGCATTCCCGACTCAGGACACTACTTATATACGTTTGTTTTTCGAATCTGGGCTTTGGTTCAAAAGTAACACGTTCTGGTTGAATTGAGTTTTTCTGCAAATTCTAAGGTATACTTGGGTGTAACTCCCCAGCGAAACATCAGATCACAAAATGGGTTGGTTTTTTAGCATTCCCGACTCAGGACACTACTATATGTTTGTTTTTCGAATCTGAGCTTTGGTTCAAAAGAAAACGTTCTGGTTGAATTGAGTTTTTCTGCAAATTCTAAGGTATACTTGGGTTTAACTCCCCAGGGAAACATCAGATCACAAAATGGGTTGGTTTTTTAGCATTCCCGACTCAGGACACTACTTATATACGTTTTTTTTTCGAATCTGAGCTTTGGTTCAAAAGTAACACGTTCTGGTTGAATTGAGTTTTTCTGCAAATTCTAAGATATACTTGGGTTTAACTCCCCAGGGAAACATCAGATCACAAAATGGGTTGGTTTTTTAGCATTCCCGACTCAGGACACTACTAATATACGTTTGTTTTTCGAATCTGAGCTTTGGTTCAAAAGTTATACGTTCTGGTTCCATTGAGTTTTTCTGCAAATTCTAAGATATACTTGGGTGTAACTCCCCAGGGAAACATCAGATCACAAAATGGGTTGGTTTTTTAGCATTCCCGACTCAGGACACTACTAATATACGTTTGTTTTTCGAATCTGAGCTTTAGTTCAAAAGTTACACGTTCTGGTTCAATTGATTTTTTCTGCAAATTCTAAGATATACTTGGGTGTAACTCCCCAGGGAAACATCAGTTCACAAAATGGGTTGGTTTTTTAGCATTCCCGACTCAGGACACTACTAATATACGTTTGTTTTTCGAATCTGAGCTTTGGTTCAAAAGTTACACGTTCTGGTTCAATTGAGTTTTTCTGCAAATTCTAAGATATACTTGGGTGTAACTCCCCAGGGAAACATCAGATCACAAAATGGGTTGGTTTTTTAGCATTCCCGACTCAGGACACTACTAATATACGTTTGTTTTTCGAATCTGAGCTTTGGTTCAAAAGTTACACGTTCTGGTTCAATTGAGTTTTTCTGCAAATTCTAAGATATACTTGGGTGTAACTCCCCAGGGAAACATCAGATCACAAAATGGGTTGGTTTTTTAGCATTCCCGACTCAGGACACTACTAATATACGTTTGTTTTTCGAATCTGAGCTTTGGTTCAAAAGTTACACGTTCTGGTTCAATTGATTTTTTCTGCAAATTCTAAGATATACTTGGGTGTAACTCCCCAGGGAAACATCAGATCACAAAATGTGTTGCTTTTTTAGCATTCCCGACTCAGGACACTACTTATATACGTTTGTTTTTCGAATCTGGGCTTTGGTTCAAAAGTAACATGTTCTGGTTGAATTGAGTTTTTCTGCAAATTCTAAGATATACTTGGGGGTAACTCCCCAGGGAAACATCAGATCACAAAATGGGTTGGTTTTTTAGCATTCCCGACTCAGGACACTACTAATATATGTTTGTTTTTCGAATCTGAGCTTTGGTTCAAAAGAAAACGTTCTGGTTCAATTGAGTTTTTCTGCAAATTCTAAGGTATACTTGGGTGTAACTCCCCAGGGAAACATCAGATCACAAAATGGGTTGGTTTTTTAGCATTCCCGACTCAGGACACTATTAATATACGTTTGTTTTTCGAATCTGAGCTTTGGTTCAAAAGTAACACGTTCTGGTTCAATTGAGTTTTTCTGCAAATTCTAACATATACTTGGGTGTAACTCCCCAGGGAAACATCAGATCACAAAATGGGTTGGTTTTTTAGCATTCCCGACTCAGGACACTACTAATATACGTTTGTTTTTCGAATCTGAGCTTTGGTTCAAAAGTAACACGTTCTGGTTGAATTTTCTGCAAATTCTAAGATATACTTGGGTTTAACTCCCCAGGGAAACATCAGATCACAAAATGGGTTGGTTTTTTAGCATTCCCGACTCAGGACACTACTTATATACGTTTGTTTTTCGAATCTGGGCTTTGGTTCAAAAGTAACACGTTCTGGTTGAATTGAGTTTTTCTGCAAATTCTAAGATATACTTGGGTGTAACTCCCCAGGGAAACATCAGATCACAAAATGGGTTGGTTTTTTAGCATTCCCGACTCAGGACACTACTATATGTTTGTTTTTCGAATCTGAGCTTTGGTTCAAAAGAAAACGTTCTGGTTGAATTGAGTTTTTCTGCAAATTCTAAGGTATACTTGGGTTTAACTCCCCAGGGAAACATCAGATCACAAAATGGGTTGGTTTTTTAGCATTCCCGACTCAGGACACTACTTATATACGTTTTTTTTTCGAATCTGAGCTTTGGTTCAAAAGTAACACGTTCTGGTTGAATTGAGTTTTTCTGCAAATTCTAAGATATACTTGGGTTTAACTCCCCAGGGAAACATCAGATCACAAAATGGGTTGGTTTTTTAGCATTCCCGACTCAGGACACTACTAATATATGTTTGTTTTTCGAATCTGAGCTTTGGTTCAAAAGTTACACGTTCTGGTTCAATTGAGTTTTTCTGCAAATTCTAAGATATACTTGGGTGTAACTCCCCAGGGAAACATCAGATCACAAAATGGGTTGGTTTTTTAGCATTCCCGACTCAGGACACTACTAATATACGTTTGTTTTTCGAATCTGAGCTTTAGTTCAAAAGTTACACGTTCTGGTTCAATTGATTTTTTCTGCAAATTCTAAGATATACTTGGGTGTAACTCCCCAGGGAAACATCAGTTCACAAAATGGGTTGGTTTTTTAGCATTCCCGACTCAGGACACTACTAATATACGTTTGTTTTTCGAATCTGAGCTTTGGTTCAAAAGTTACACGTTCTGGTTCAATTGAGTTTTTCTGCAAATTCTAAGATATACTTGGGTGTAACTCCCCAGGGAAACATCAGATCACAAAATGGGTTGGTTTTTTAGCATTCCCGACTCAGGACACTACTTATATACGTTTGTTTTTCGAATCTGGGCTTTGGTTCAAAAGTAACACGTTCTGGTTGAATTGAGTTTTTCTGCAAATTCTAAGATATACTTGGGTGTAACTCCCCAGGGAAACATCAGATCACAAAATGGGTTGGTTTTTTAGCATTCCCGACTCAGGACACTACTAATATACGTTTGTTTTTCGAATCTGAGCTTTGGTTCAAAAGTAACACGTTCTGGTTGAATTGAGTTTTTCTGCAAATTCTAAGATATACTTGGGTGTAACTCCCCAGGGAAACATCAGATCACAAAATGGGTTGGTTTTTTAGCATTCCCGACTCAGGACACTACTAATATACGTTTGTTTTTCGAATCTGAGCTTTGGTTCAAAAGTAACACGTTCTGGTTCAATTGAGTTTTTCTGCAAATTCTAAGATATACTTGGATGTAACTCCCCAGGGAAACATCAGATCACAAAATTGGTTGGTTTTTTAGCATTCCCGACTCAGGACACTACTAATATACGTTTGTTTTTCGAATCTGAGCTTTGGTTCAAAACTAACACGTTCTGGTTGAATTGAGTTTTTCTGCAAATTCTAAGATATACTTGGGTGTAACTCCCCAGGGAAACATCAGATCACAAAATGGGTTGGTTTTTTAGCATTCCCGACTCAGGACACTACTAATATACGTTTGTTTTTCGAATCTGAGCTTTGGTTCAAAAGTAACACGTTCTGGTTGAATTGAGTTTTTCTGCAAATTCTAAGATATACTTGGGTTTAACTCCCCAGGGAAACATCAGATCACAAAATGGGTTAGTTTTTTAGCATTCCCGACTCAGGACACTACTTATATACGTTTGTTTTTCGAATCTGGGCTTTGGTTCAAAAGTAACACGTTCTGGTTGAATTGAGTTTTTCTGCAAATTCTAAGATATACTTGGGGGTAACTCCCCAGGGAAACATCAGATCACAAAATGGGTTGGTTTTTTAGCATTCCCGACTCAGGACACTACTAATATATGTTTGTTTTTCGAATCTGAGCTTTGGTTCAAAAGAAAACGTTCTGTTTGAATTGAGTGTTTCTGCAAATTCTAAGGTATACTTGGTTGTAACTCCCCAGGGAAACATCAGATCACAAAATTGAGTGGTTTTTTAGCATTCCCGACTCAGGACACTACTAATATACGTTTGTTTTTCGAATCTGAGCTTTGGTTCAAAACTAACACGTTCTGGTTGAATTGAGTTTTTCTGCAAATTCTAAGATATACTTGGGTGTAACTCCCCAGGGAAACATCAGATCACAAAATGGGTTGGTTTTTTAGCATTCCCGACTCAGGACACTACTAATATACATTTGTTTTTCGAATCTGAGCTTTGGTTCAAAAGTAACACGTTCTGGTTGAATTTTCTGCAAATTCTAAGATATACTTGGGTTTAACTCCCCAGGGAAACATCAGATCACAAAATGGGTTGGTTTTTTAGCATTCCCGACTCAGGACACTACTTATATACGTTTGTTTTTCGAATCTGGGCTTTGGTTCAAAAGTAACACGTTCTGGTTGAATTGAGTTTTTCTGCAAATTCTAAGATATACTTGGGGGTAACTCCCCAGGGAAACATCAGATCACAAAATGGGTTGGTTTTTTAGCATTCCCGACTCAGGACACTACTAATATATGTTTGTTTTTCGAATCTGAGCTTTGGTTCAAAAGAAAACGTTCTGGTTCAATTGAGTTTTTCTGCAAATTCTAAGGTATACTTGGGTGTAACTCCCCAGGGAAACATCAGATCACAAAATGGGTTGGTTTTTTAGCATTCCCGACTCAGGACACTATTAATATACGTTTGTTTTTCGAATCTGAGCTTTGGTTCAAAAGAAAACGTTCTGGTTGAATTGAGTTTTTCTGCAAATTCTAAGGTATACTTGGGTTTAACTCCCCAGGGAAACATCAGATCACAAAATGGGTTGGTTTTTTAGCATTCCCGACTCAGGACACTACTAATATACGTTTGTTTTTCGAATCTGAGCTTTGGTTCAAAAGTAACACGTTCTGGTTGAATTGAGTTTTTCTGCAAATTCTAAGATATACTTGGGTGTAACTCCCCAGGGAAACATCAGATCACAAAATGGGTTGGTTTTTTAGCATTCCCGACTCAGGACACTACTAATATACGTTTGTTTTTCGAATCTGAGCTTTGGTTCAAAAGTAACACGTTCTGGTTGAATTGAGTTTTTCTGCAAATTCTAAGATATACTTGGGTTTAACTCCCCAGGGAAACATCAGATCACAAAATGGGTTAGTTTTTTAGCATTCCCGACTCAGGACACTACTTATATACGTTTGTTTTTCGAATCTGGGCTTTGGTTCAAAAGTAACACGTTCTGGTTGAATTGAGTTTTTCTGCAAATTCTAAGATATACTTGGGGGTAACTCCCCAGGGAAACATCAGATCACAAAATGGGTTGGTTTTTTAGCATTCCCGACTCAGGACACTACTAATATATGTTTGTTTTTCGAATCTGAGCTTTGGTTCAAAAGAAAACGTTCTGTTTGAATTGAGTGTTTCTGCAAATTCTAAGGTATACTTGGTTGTAACTCCCCAGGGAAACATCAGATCACAAAATTGAGTGGTTTTTTAGCATTCCCGACTCAGGACACTACTAATATACGTTTGTTTTTCGAATCTGAGCTTTGGTTCAAAACTAACACGTTCTGGTTGAATTGAGTTTTTCTGCAAATTCTAAGATATACTTGGGTGTAACTCCCCAGGGAAACATCAGATCACAAAATGGGTTGGTTTTTTAGCATTCCCGACTCAGGACACTACTAATATACATTTGTTTTTCGAATCTGAGCTTTGGTTCAAAAGTAACACGTTCTGGTTGAATTTTCTGCAAATTCTAAGATATACTTGGGTTTAACTCCCCAGGGAAACATCAGATCACAAAATGGGTTGGTTTTTTAGCATTCCCGACTCAGGACACTACTTATATACGTTTGTTTTTCGAATCTGGGCTTTGGTTCAAAAGTAACACGTTCTGGTTGAATTGAGTTTTTCTGCAAATTCTAAGATATACTTGGGGGTAACTCCCCAGGGAAACATCAGATCACAAAATGGGTTGGTTTTTTAGCATTCCCGACTCAGGACACTACTAATATATGTTTGTTTTTCGAATCTGAGCTTTGGTTCAAAAGAAAACGTTCTGGTTCAATTGAGTTTTTCTGCAAATTCTAAGGTATACTTGGGTGTAACTCCCCAGGGAAACATCAGATCACAAAATGGGTTGGTTTTTTAGCATTCCCGACTCAGGACACTATTAATATACGTTTGTTTTTCGAATCTGAGCTTTGGTTCAAAAGTAACACGTTCTGGTTCAATTGAGTTTTTCTGCAAATTCTAACATATACTTGGGTGTAACTCCCCAGGGAAACATCAGATCACAAAATGGGTTGGTTTTTTAGCATTCCCGACTCAGGACACTACTAATATACGTTTGTTTTTCGAATCTGAGCTTTGGTTCAAAAGTAACACGTTCTGGTTGAATTTTCTGCAAATTCTAAGATATACTTGGGTTTAACTCCCCAGGGAAACATCAGATCACAAAATGGGTTGGTTTTTTAGCATTCCCGACTCAGGACACTACTTATATACGTTTGTTTTTCGAATCTGGGCTTTGGTTCAAAAGTAACACGTTCTGGTTCAATTGAGTTTTTCTGCAAATTCTAAGATATACTTGGGTGTAACTCCCCAGGGAAACATCAGATCACAAAATGGGTTGGTTTTTTAGCATTCCCGACTCAGGACACTACTTATATACGTTTGTTTTTCGAATCTGGGCTTTGGTTCAAAAGTAACACGTTCTGGTTGAATTGAGTTTTTCTGCAAATTCTAAGATATACTTGGGTGTAACTCCCCAGGGAAACATCAGATCACAAAATGGGTTGGTTTTTTAGCATTCCCGACTCAGGACACTACTATATGTTTGTTTTTCGAATCTGAGCTTTGGTTCAAAAGAAAACGTTCTGGTTGAATTGAGTTTTTCTGCAAATTCTAAGGTATACTTGGGTTTAACTCCCCAGGGAAACATCAGATCACAAAATGGGTTGGTTTTTTAGCATTCCCGACTCAGGACACTACTTATATACATTTTTTTTTCGAATCTGAGCTTTGGTTCAAAAGTAACACGTTCTGGTTGAATTGAGTTTTTCTGCAAATTCTAAGATATACTTGGGTTTAACTCCCCAGGGAAACATCAGATCACAAAATGGGTTGGTTTTTTAGCATTCCCGACTCAGGACACTACTAATATATGTTTGTTTTTCGAATCTGAGCTTTGGTTCAAAAGTTACACGTTCTGGTTCAATTGAGTTTTTCTGCAAATTCTAAGATATACTTGGGTGTAACTCCCCAGGGAAACATCAGATCACAAAATGGGTTGGTTTTTTAATATTCCCGACTCAGGACACTACTAATATACGTTTGTTTTTCGAATCTGAGCTTTAGTTCAAAAGTTACACGTTCTGGTTCAATTGATTTTTTCTGCAAATTCTAAGATATACTTGGGTGTAACTCCCCAGGGAAACATCAGTTCACAAAATGGGTTGGTTTTTTAGCATTCCCGACTCAGGACACTACTAATATACGTTTGTTTTTCGAATCTGAGCTTTGGTTCAAAAGTTACACGTTCTGGTTCAATTGAGTTTTTCTGCAAATTCTAAGATATACTTGGGTGTAACTCCCCAGGGAAACATCAGATCACAAAATGGGTTGGTTTTTTAGCATTCCCGACTCAGGACACTACTAATATACGTTTGTTTTTCGAATCTGAGCTTTGGTTCAAAAGTTACACGTTCTGGTTCAATTGATTTTTTCTGCAAATTCTAAGATATACTTGGGTGTAACTCCCCAGGGAAACATCAGATCACAAAATGGGTTGGTTTTTTAGCATTCCCGACTCAGGACACTACTAATATACGTTTGTTTTTCGAATCTGAGCTTTGGTTCAAAAGTAACACGTTCTGGTTGAATTGAGTTTTTCTGCAAATTCTAAGATATACTTGGGTGTAACTCCCCAGGGAAACATCAGATCACAAAATGGGTTGGTTTTTTAGCATTCCCGACTCAGGACACTACTAATATACGTTTGTTTTTCGAATCTGAGCTTTGGTTCAAAAGTAACACGTTCTGGTTCAATTGAGTTTTTCTGCAAATTCTAAGATATACTTGGATGTAACTCCCCAGGGAAACATCAGATCACAAAATTGGTTGGTTTTTTAGCATTCCCGACTCAGGACACTACTAATATACGTTTGTTTTTCGAATCTGAGCTTTGGTTCAAAACTAACACGTTCTGGTTGAATTGAGTTTTTCTGCAAATTCTAAGATATACTTGGGTGTAACTCCCCAGGGAAACATCAGATCACAAAATGGGTTGGTTTTTTAGCATTCCCGACTCAGGACACTACTAATATACGTTTGTTTTTCGAATCTGAGCTTTGGTTCAAAAGTAACACGTTCTGGTTGAATTGAGTTTTTCTGCAAATTCTAAGATATACTTGGGTTTAACTCCCCAGGGAAACATCAGATCACAAAATGGGTTAGTTTTTTAGCATTCCCGACTCAGGACACTACTTATATACGTTTGTTTTTCGAATCTGGGCTTTGGTTCAAAAGTAACACGTTCTGGTTGAATTGAGTTTTTCTGCAAATTCTAAGATATACTTGGGGGTAACTCCCCAGGGAAACATCAGATCACAAAATGGGTTGGTTTTTTAGCATTCCCGACTCAGGACACTACTAATATATGTTTGTTTTTCGAATCTGAGCTTTGGTTCAAAAGAAAACGTTCTGTTTGAATTGAGTGTTTCTGCAAATTCTAAGGTATACTTGGTTGTAACTCCCCAGGGAAACATCAGATCACAAAATTGAGTGGTTTTTTAGCATTCCCGACTCAGGACACTACTAATATACGTTTGTTTTTCGAATCTGAGCTTTGGTTCAAAACTAACACGTTCTGGTTGAATTGAGTTTTTCTGCAAATTCTAAGATATACTTGGGTGTAACTCCCCAGGGAAACATCAGATCACAAAATGGGTTGGTTTTTTAGCATTCCCGACTCAGGACACTACTAATATACGTTTGTTTTTCGAATCTGAGCTTTGGTTCAAAAGTAACACGTTCTGGTTGAATTTTCTGCAAATTCTAAGATATACTTGGGTTTAACTCCCCAGGGAAACATCAGATCACAAAATGGGTTGGTTTTTTAGCATTCCCGACTCAGGACACTACTTATATACGTTTGTTTTTCGAATCTGGGCTTTGGTTCAAAAGTAACACGTTCTGGTTGAATTGAGTTTTTCTGCAAATTCTAAGATATACTTGGGTGTAACTCCCCAGGGAAACATCAGATCACAAAATGGGTTGGTTTTTTAGCATTCCCGACTCAGGACACTACTATATGTTTGTTTTTCGAATCTGAGCTTTGGTTCAAAAGAAAACGTTCTGGTTGAATTGAGTTTTTCTGCAAATTCTAAGGTATACTTGGGTTTAACTCCCCAGGGAAACATCAGATCACAAAATGGGTTGGTTTTTTAGCATTCCCGACTCAGGACACTACTTATATACGTTTTTTTTTCGAATCTGAGCTTTGGTTCAAAAGTAACACGTTCTGGTTGAATTGAGTTTTTCTGCAAATTCTAAGATATACTTGGGTGTAACTCCCCAGGGAAACATCAGATCACAAAATGGGTTGGTTTTTTAGCATTCCCGACTCAGGACACTACTAATATACGTTTGTTTTTCGAATCTGAGCTTTAGTTCAAAAGTTACACGTTCTGGTTCAATTGATTTTTTCTGCAAATTCTAAGATATACTTGGGTGTAACTCCCCAGGGAAACATCAGTTCACAAAATGGGTTGGTTTTTTAGCATTCCCGACTCAGGACACTACTAATATACGTTTGTTTTTCGAATCTGAGCTTTGGTTCAAAAGTTACACGTTCTGGTTCAATTGAGTTTTTCTGCAAATTCTAAGATATACTTGGGTGTAACTCCCCAGGGAAACATCAGATCACAAAATGGGTTGGTTTTTTAGCATTCCCGACTCAGGACACTACTAATATACGTTTGTTTTTCGAATCTGAGCTTTGGTTCAAAAGTTACACGTTCTGGTTCAATTGATTTTTTCTGCAAATTCTAAGATATACTTGGGTGTAACTCCCCAGGGAAACATCAGATCACAAAATGGGTTGGTTTGTTAGCATTCCCGACTCAGGACACTACTAATATACGTTTGTTTTTCGAATCTGAGCTTTGGTTCAAAACTAACACGTTCTGGTTGAATTGAGTTTTTCTGCAAATTCTAAGATATACTTGGGTGTAACTCCCCAGGGAAACATCAGATCACAAAATGTGTTGCTTTTTTAGCATTCCCGACTCAGGACACTACTTATATACGTTTGTTTTTCGAATCTGGGCTTTGGTTCAAAAGTAACACGTTCTGGTTGAATTGAGTTTTTCTGCAAATTCTAAGATATACTTGGGGGTAACTCCCCAGGGAAACATCAGATCACAAAATGGGTTGGTTTTTTAGCATTCCCGACTCAGGACACTACTAATATATGTTTGTTTTTCGAATCTGAGCTTTGGTTCAAAAGAAAACGTTCTGGTTGAATTGAGTTTTTCTGCAAATTCTAAGGTATACTTGGGTTTAACTCCCCAGGGAAACATCAGATCACAAAATGGGTTGGTTTTTTAGCATTCCCGACTCAGGACACTACTTATATACGTTTTTTTTTCGAATCTGAGCTTTGGTTCAAAAGTAACACGTTCTGGTTGAATTGAGTTTTTCTGCAAATTCTAAGATATACTTGGGTGTAACTCCCCAGGGAAACATCAGATCACAAAATGGGTTGGTTTTTTAGCATTCCCGCCTCAGGACACTACTAATATATGTTTGTTTTTCGAATCTGAGCTTTGGTTCAAAAGTTACACGTTCTGGTTCAATTGAGTTTTTCTGCAAATTCTAAGATATACTTGGGTTTAACTCCCCAGGGAAACATCAGATCACAAAATGGGTTGGTTTTTTAGCATTCCCGCCTCAGGACACTACTAATATACGTTTGTTTTTCGAATCTGAGCTTTGGTTCAAAAGTTACACGTTCTGGTTCAATTGAGTTTTTCTGCAAATTCTAAGATATACTTGGGTGTAACTCCCCAGGGAAACATCAGATCACAAAATGGGTTGGTTTTTTAGCATTCCCGACTCAGGACACTACTAATATACGTTTGTTTTTCGAATCTGAGCTTTAGTTCAAAAGTTACACGTTCTGGTTCAATTGATTTTTTCTGCAAATTCTAAGATATACTTGGGTGTAACTCCCCAGGGAAACATCAGTTCACAAAATGGGTTGGTTTTTTAGCATTCCCGACTCAGGACACTACTAATATACGTTTGTTTTTCGAATCTGAGCTTTGGTTCAAAAGTTACACGTTCTGGTTCAATTGAGTTTTTCTGCAAATTCTAAGATATACTTGGGTGTAACTCCCCAGGGAAACATCAGATCACAAAATGGGTTGGTTTTTTAGCATTCCCGACTCAGGACACTACTAATATACGTTTGTTTTTCGAATCTGAGCTTTGGTTCAAAAGTTACATGTTCTGGTTGAATTGAGTTTTTCTGCAAATTCTAAGATATACTTGGGGGTAACTCCCCAGGGAAACATCAGATCACAAAATGGGTTGGTTTTTTAGCATTCCCGACTCAGGACACTACTAATATATGTTTGTTTTTCGAATCTGAGCTTTGGTTCAAAAGAAAACGTTCTGGTTGAATTGAGTTTTTCTGCAAATTCTAAGGTATACTTGGGTGTAACTCCCCAGGGAAACATCAGATCACAAAATGGGTTGGTTTTTTAGCATTCCCGACTCAGGACACTACTAATATACGTTTGTTTTTCGAATCTGAGCTTTGGTTCAAAAGTAACACGTTCTGGTTCAATTGAGTTTTTCTGCAAATTCTAAGATATACTTGGGTGTAACTCCCCAGGGAAACATCAGATCACAAAATGGAGTGGTTTTTTAGCATTCCCGACTCAGGACACTACTAATATATGTTTGTTTTTCGAATCTGAGCTTTGGTTCAAAAGTTAGACGTTCTGGTTCAATTGAGTTTTTCTGCAAATTCTAAGATATACTTGGGTTTAACTCCCCAGGGAAACATCAGATCACAAAATGGGTTGGTTTTTTAGCATTCCCGACTCATGACACTACTAATATACGTTTGTTTTTCGAATCTGAGCTTTGGTTCAAAAGTTACACGTTCTGGTTCAATTGAGTTTTTCTGCAAATTCTAAGATATACTTGGGTTTAACTCCCCAGGGAAACATCAGATCACAAAATGGGTTGGTTTTTTAGCATTCCCGACTCAGGACACTACTAATATATGTTTGTTTTTCGAATCTGAGCTTTGGTTCAAAAGTTACACGTTCTGGTTCAATTGAGTTTTTCTGCAAATTCTAAGATATACTTGGGTGTAACTCCCCAGGGAAACATCAGATCACAAAATGGGTTGGTTTTTTAGCATTCCCGACTCAGGACACTACTAATATACGTTTGTTTTTCGAATCTGAGCTTTAGTTCAAAAGTTACACGTTCTGGTTCAATTGATTTTTTCTGCAAATTCTAAGATATACTTGGGTGTAACTCCCCAGGGAAACATCAGTTCACAAAATGGGTTGGTTTTTTAGCATTCCCGACTCAGGACACTACTAATATACGTTTGTTTTTCGAATCTGAGCTTTGGTTCAAAAGTTACACGTTCTGGTTCAATTGAGTTTTTCTGCAAATTCTAAGATATACTTGGGTGTAACTCCCCAGGGAAACATCAGATCACAAAATGGGTTGGTTTTTTAGCATTCCCGACTCAGGACACTACTAATATACGTTTGTTTTTCGAATCTGAGCTTTGGTTCAAAAGTTACACGTTCTGGTTCAATTGATTTTTTCTGCAAATTCTAAGATATACTTGGGTGTAACTCCCCAGGGAAACATCAGATCACAAAATGGGTTGGTTTGTTAGCATTCCCGACTCAGGACACTACTAATATACGTTTGTTTTTCGAATCTGAGCTTTGGTTCAAAACTAACACGTTCTGGTTGAATTGAGTTTTTCTGCAAATTCTAAGATATACTTGGGTGTAACTCCCCAGGGAAACATCAGATCACAAAATGTGTTGCTTTTTTAGCATTCCCGACTCAGGACACTACTTATATACGTTTGTTTTTCGAATCTGGGCTTTGGTTCAAAAGGAACACGTTCTGGTTGAATTGAGTTTTTCTGCAAATTCTAAGATATACTTGGGGGTAACTCCCCAGGGAAACATCAGATCACAAAATGGGTTGGTTTTTTAGCATTCCCGACTCAGGACACTACTAATATATGTTTGTTTTTCGAATCTGAGCTTTGGTTCAAAAGAAAACGTTCTGGTTGAATTGAGTTTTTCTGCAAATTCTAAGGTATACTTGGGTGTAACTCCCCAGGGAAACATCAGATCACAAAATGGGTTGGTTTTTTAGCATTCCCGACTCAGGACACTACTAATATACGTTTGTTTTTCGAATCTGAGCTTTGGTTCAAAAGTAACACGTTCTGGTTCAATTGAGTTTTTCTGCAAATTCTAAGATATACTTGGGTGTAACTCCCCAGGGAAACATCAGATCACAAAATGGAGTGGTTTTTTAGCATTCCCGACTCAGGACACTACTAATATATGTTTGTTTTTCGAATCTGAGCTTTGGTTCAAAAGTTAGACGTTCTGGTTCAATTGAGTTTTTCTGCAAATTCTAAGATATACTTGGGTTTAACTCCCCAGGGAAACATCAGATCACAAAATGGGTTGGTTTTTTAGCATTCCCGACTCATGACACTACTAATATACGTTTGTTTTTCGAATCTGAGCTTTGGTTCAAAAGTTACACGTTCTGGTTCAATTGAGTTTTTCTGCAAATTCTAAGATATACTTGGGTGTAACTCCCCAGGGAAACATCAGATCACAAAATGGGTTGGTTTTTTAGCATTCCCGACTCAGGACACTACTAATATACGTTTGTTTTTCGAATCTGAGCTTTGGTTCAAAAGTTACACGTTCTGGTTCAATTGATTTTTTCTGCAAATTCTAAGATATACTTGGGTGTAACTCCCCAGGGAAACATCAGATCACAAAATGGGTTGGTTTTTTAGCATTCCCGACTCATGACACTACTAATATACGTTTGTTTTTCGAATCTGAGCTTTGGTTCAAAAGTAACACGTTCTGGTTGAATTGAGTTTTTCTGCAAATTCTAAGATATACTTGGGTGTAACTCCCCAGGGAAACATCAGATCACAAAATGGGTTGGTTTTTTAGCATTCCCGACTCAGGACACTACTAATATACGTTTGTTTTTCGAATCTGAGCTTTGGTTCAAAAGTAACACGTTCTGGTTCAATTGAGTTTTTCTGCAAATTCTAAGATATACTTGGATGTAACTCCCCAGGGAAACATCAGATCACAAAATGGGTTGGTTTTTTAGCATTCCCGACTCAGGACACTACTAATATACGTTTGTTTTTCGAATCTGAGCTTTGGTTCAAAAGTAACACGTTCTGGTTGAATTGAGTTTTTCTGCAAATTCTAAGATATACTTGGGTTTAACTCCCCAGGGAAACATCAGATCACAAAATGGGTTAGTTTTTTAGCATTCCCGACTCAGGACACTACTTATATACGTTTGTTTTTCGAATCTGGGCTTTGGTTCAAAATTAACACGTTCTGGTTGAATTGAGTTTTTCTGCAAATTCTAAGATATACTTGGGGGTAACTCCCCAGGGAAACATCAGATCACAAAATGGGTTGGTTTTTTAGCATTCCCGACTCAGGACACTACTAATATATGTTTGTTTTTCGAATCTGAGCTTTGGTTCAAAAGAAAACGTTCTGTTTGAATTGAGTGTTTCTGCAAATTCTAAGGTATACTTGGGTGTAACTCCCCAGGGAAACATCAGATCACAAAATTGAGTGGTTTTTTAGCATTCCCGACTCAGGACACTACTAATATACGTTTGTTTTTCGAATCTGAGCTTTGGTTCAAAAGTTACACGTTCTGGTTCAATTGATTTTTTCTGCAAATTCTAAGATATACTTGGGTGTAACTCCCCAGGGAAACATCAGATCACAAAATGGGTTGGTTTTTTAGCATTCCCGACTCATGACACTACTAATATACGTTTGTTTTTCGAATCTGAGCTTTGGTTCAAAAGTAACACGTTCTGGTTGAATTGAGTTTTTCTGCAAATTCTAAGATATACTTGGGTGTAACTCCCCAGGGAAACATCAGATCACAAAATGGGTTGGTTTTTTAGCATTCCCGACTCAGGACACTACTAATATACTTTTTTTTTTCGAATCTGAGCTTTGGTTCAAAAGTAACACGTTCTGGTTCAATTGAGTTTTTCTGCAAATTCTAAGATATACTTGGATGTAACTCCCCAGGGAAACATCAGATCACAAAATGGGTTGGTTTTTTAGCATTCCCGACTCAGGACACTACTAATATACGTTTGTTTTTCGAATCTGAGCTTTGGTTCAAAAGTAACACGTTCTGGTTGAATTGAGTTTTTCTGCAAATTCTAAGATATACTTGGGTTTAACTCCCCAGGGAAACATCAGATCACAAAATGGGTTAGTTTTTTAGCATTCCCGACTCAGGACACTACTTATATACGTTTGTTTTTCGAATCTGGGCTTTGGTTCAAAATTAACACGTTCTGGTTGAATTGAGTTTTTCTGCAAATTCTAAGATATACTTGGGGGTAACTCCCCAGGGAAACATCAGATCACAAAATGGGTTGGTTTTTTAGCATTCCCGACTCAGGACACTACTAATATATGTTTGTTTTTCGAATCTGAGCTTTGGTTCAAAAGAAAACGTTCTGTTTGAATTGAGTGTTTCTGCAAATTCTAAGGTATACTTGGGTGTAACTCCCCAGGGAAACATCAGATCACAAAATTGAGTGGTTTTTTAGCATTCCCGACTCAGGACACTACTAATATACGTTTGTTTTTCGAATCTGAGCTTTGGTTCAAAACTAACACGTTCTGGTTGAATTGAGTTTTTCTGCAAATTCTAAGATATACTTGGGTGTAACTCCCCAGGGAAACATCAGATCACAAAATGGGTTGGTTTTTTAGCATTCCCGACTCAGGACACTACTAATATACGTTTGTTTTTCGAATCTGAGCTTTGGTTCAAAAGTAACACGTTCTGGTTGAATTTTCTGCAAATTCTAAGATATACTTGGGTTTAACTCCCCAGGGAAACATCAGATCACAAAATGGGTTGGTTTTTTAGCATTCCCGACTCAGGACACTACTAATATACGTTTGTTTTTCGAATCTGAGCTTTGGTTCAAAAGTTACACGTTCTGGTTGAATTGAGTTTTTCTGCAAATTCTAAGATATACTTGGGTGTAACTCCCCAGGGAAACATCAGATCACAAAATGGGTTGGTTTTTTAGCATTCCCGACTCAGGACACTACTAATATACGTTTGTTTTTCGAATCTGAGCTTTAGTTCAAAAGTTACACGTTCTGGTTCAATTGATTTTTTCTGCAAATTCTAAGATATACTTGGGTGTAACTCCCCAGGGAAACATCAGATCACAAAATGGGTTGGTTTTTTAGCATTCCCGACTCAGGACACTACTAATATACGTTTGTTTTTCGAATCTGAGCTTTGGTTCAAAAGTTACACGTTCTGGTTCAATTGATTTTTTCTGCAAATTCTAAGATATACTTGGGTGTAACTCCCCAGGGAAACATCAGATCACAAAATGGGTTGGTTTGTTAGCATTCCCGACTCAGGACACTACTAATATACGTTTGTTTTTCGAATCTGAGCTTTGGTTCAAAACTAACACGTTCTGGTTGAATTGAGTTTTTCTGCAAATTCTAAGATATACTTGGGTATAACTCCCCAGGGAAACATCAGATCACAAAATGTGTTGCTTTTTTAGCATTCCCGACTCAGGACACTACTTATATACGTTTGTTTTTTGAATCTGGGCTTTGGTTCAAAACTAACACGTTCTGGTTGAATTGAGTTTTTCTGCAAATTCTAAGATATACTTGGGGGTAACTCCCCAGGGAAACATCAGATCACAAAATGGGTTGGTTTTTTAGCATTCCCGACTCAGGACACTACTAATATATGTTTGTTTTTCGAATCTGAGCTTTGGTTCAAAAGAAAACGTTCTGGTTGAATTGAGTTTTTCTGCATATTCTAAGATATACTTGGGTTTAACTCCCCAGGGAAACATCAGATCACAAAATGGGTTGGTTTTTTAGCATTCCCGACTCAGGACACTACTAATATACGTTTGTTTTTCGAATCTGAGCTTTGGTTCAAAAGTTACACGTTCTGGTTCAATTGATTTTTTCTGCAAATTCTAAGATATACTTGGGTTTAACTCCCCAGGGAAACTCCAGATCACAAAATGGGTTGGTTTTTTAGCATTCCCGACTCAGGACACTATTAATATACGTTTGTTTTTCGAATCTGAGCTTTAGTTCAAAAGTTACACGTTCTGGTTCAATTGATTTTTTCTGCAAATTCTAAGATATACTTGGGTGTAACTCCCCAGGGAAACATCAGTTCACAAAATGGGTTGGTTTTTTAGCATTCCCGACTCAGGACACTACTAATATACGTTTGTTTTTCGAATCTGAGCTTTGGTTCAAAAGTTACACGTTCTGGTTCAATTGAGTTTTTCTGCAAATTCTAAGATATACTTGGGTGTAACTCCCCAGGGAAACATCAGATCACAAAATGGGTTGGTTTTTTAGCATTCCCGACTCAGGACACTACTAATATACGTTTGTTTTTCGAATCTGAGCTTTGGTTCAAAAGTTACACGTTCTGGTTCAATTGATTTTTTCTGCAAATTCTAAGATATACTTGGGTGTAACTCCCCAGGGAAACATCAGATCACAAAATGGGTTGGTTTGTTAGCATTCCCGACTCAGGACACTACTAATATACGTTTGTTTTTCGAATCTGAGCTTTGGTTCAAAACTAACACGTTCTGGTTGAATTGAGTTTTTCTGCAAATTCTAAGATATACTTGGGGGTAACTCCCCAGGGAAACATCAGATCACAAAATGGGTTGGTTTTTTAGCATTCCCGACTCAGGACACTACTAATATATGTTTGTTTTTCGAATCTGAGCTTTGGTTCAAAAGAAAACGTTCTGGTTGAATTGAGTTTTTCTGCAAATTCTAAGGTATACTTGGGTGTAACTCCCCAGGGAAACATCAGATCACAAAATGGGTTGGTTTTTTAGCATTCCCGACTCAGGACACTACTAATATACGTTTGTTTTTCGAATCTGAGCTTTGGTTCAAAAGTTACACGTTCTGGTTCAATTGAGTTTTTCTGCATATTCTAAGATATACTTGGGTTTAACTCCCCAGGGAAACATCAGATCACAAAATGGGTTGGTTTTTTAGCATTCCCGACTCATGACACTACTAATATACGTTTGTTTTTCGAATCTGAGCTTTGGTTCAAAAGTTACACGTTCTGGTTCAATTGATTTTTTCTGCAAATTCTAAGATATACTTGGGTGTAACTCCCCAGGGAAACATCAGATCACAAAATGGGTTGGTTTTTTAGCATTCCCGACTCAGGACACTACTAATATACGTTTGTTTTTCGAATCTGAGCTTTGGTTCAAAAGTAACACGTTCTGGTTGAATTGAGTTTTTCTGCAAATTCTAAGATATACTTGGGTGTAACTCCCCAGGGAAACATCAGATCACAAAATGGGTTGGTTTTTTAGCATTCCCGACTCAGGACACTACTAATATATGTTTGTTTTTCGAATCTGAGCTTTGGTTCAAAAGAAAACGTTCTGTTTGAATTGAGTGTTTCTGCAAATTCTAAGGTATACTTGGGTGTAACTCCCCAGGGAAACATCAGATCACAAAATTGAGTGGTTTTTTAGCATTCCCGACTCAGGACACTACTAATATACGTTTGTTTTTCGAATCTGAGCTTTGGTTCAAAACTAACACGTTCTGGTTGAATTGAGTTTTTCTGCAAATTCTAAGATATACTTGGGTGTAACTCCCCAGGGAAACATCAGATCACAAAATGGGTTGGTTTTTTAGCATTCCCGACTCAGGACACTACTAATATACGTTTGTTTTTCGAATCTGAGCTTTGGTTCAAAAGTAACACGTTCTGGTTGAATTTTCTGCAAATTCTAAGATATACTTGGGTTTAACTCCCCAGGGAAACATCAGATCACAAAATGGGTTGGTTTTTTAGCATTCCCGACTCAGGACACTACTTATATACGTTTGTTTTTCGAATCTGGGCTTTGGTTCAAAAGTAACACGTTCTGGTTGAATTGAGTTTTTCTGCAAATTCTAAGATATACTTGGGTGTAACTCCCCAGGGAAACATCAGATCACAAAATGGGTTGGTTTTTTAGCATTCCCAACTCAGGACACTACTAATATATGTTTGTTTTTCGAATCTGAGCTTTGGTTCAAAAGAAAACGTTCTGTTTGAATTGAGTGTTTCTGCAAATTCTAAGGTATACTTGGGTGTAACTCCCCAGGGAAACATCAGATCACAAAATTGAGTGGTTTTTTAGCATTCCCGACTCAGGACACTACTAATATACGTTTGTTTTTCGAATCTGAGCTTTGGTTCAAAAGTAACACGTTCTGGTTGAATTTTCTGCAAATTCTAAGATATACTTGGGTTTAACTCCCCAGGGAAACATCAGATCACAAAATGGGTTGGTTTTTTAGCATTCCCGACTCAGGACACTACTTATATACGTTTGTTTTTCGAATCTGGGCTTTGGTTCAAAAGTAACACGTTCTGGTTGAATTGAGTTTTTCTGCAAATTCTAAGATATACTTGGGTGTAACTCCCCAGGGAAACATCAGATCACAAAATGGGTTGGTTTTTTAGCATTCCCGACTCAGGACACTACTATATGTTTGTTTTTCGAATCTGAGCTTTGGTTCAAAAGACAACGTTCTGGTTGAATTGAGTTTTTCTGCAAATTCTAAGGTATACTTGGGTTTAACTCCCCAGGGAAACATCAGATCACAAAATGGGTTGGTTTTTTAGCATTCCCGACTCAGGACACTACTAATATACGTTTGTTTTTCGAATCTGAGCTTTGGTTCAAAAGTTACACGTTCTGGTTCAATTGAGTTTTTCTGCAAATTCTAAGATATACTTGGGTGTAACTCCCCAGGGAAACATCAGATCACAAAATGGGTTGGTTTTTTAGCATTCCCGACTCAGGACACTACTAATATACGTTTGTTTTTCGAATCTGAGCTTTAGTTCAAAAGTTACACGTTCTGGTTCAATTGATTTTTTCTGCAAATTCTAAGATATACTTGGGTGTAACTCCCCAGGGAAACATCAGTTCACAAAATGGGTTGGTTTTTTAGCATTCCCGAATCAGGACACTACTAATATACGTTTGTTTTTCGAATCTGAGCTTTGGTTCAAAAGTTACACGTTCTGGTTCAATTGAGTTTTTCTGCAAATTCTAAGATATACTTGGGTGTAACTCCCCAGGGAAACATCAGATCACAAAATGGGTTGGTTTTTTAGCATTCCCGACTCAGGACACTACTAATATACGTTTGTTTTTCGAATCTGAGCTTTGGTTCAAAAGTTACACGTTCTGGTTCAATTGATTTTTTCTGCAAATTCTAAGATATACTTGGGTGTAACTCCCCAGGGAAACATCAGATCACAAAATGGGTTGGTTTGTTAGCATTCCCGACTCAGGACACTACTAATATACGTTTGTTTTTCGAATCTGAGCTTTGGTTCAAAACTAACACGTTCTGGTTGAATTGAGTTTTTCTGCAAATTCTAAGATATACTTGGGTGTAACTCCCCAGGGAAACATCAGATCACAAAATGTGTTGCTTTTTTAGCATTCCCGACTCAGGACACTACTTATATACGTTTGTTTTTCGAATCTGGGCTTTGGTTCAAAAGTAACACGTTCTGGTTGAATTGAGTTTTTCTGCAAATTCTAAGATATACTTGGGGGTAACTCCCCAGGGAAACATCAGATCACAAAATGGGTTGGTTTTTTAGCATTCCCGACTCAGGACACTACTAATATATGTTTTGTTTTTCGAATCTGAGCTTTGGTTCAAAAGAAAACGTTCTGGTTGAATTGAGTTTTTCTGCAAATTCTAAGGTATACTTGGGTGTAACTCCCCAGGGAAACATCAGATCACAAAATGGGTTGGTTTTTTAGCATTCCCGACTCAGGACACTACTAATATACGTTTGTTTTTCGAATCTGAGCTTTGGTTCAAAAGTAACACGTTCTGGTTCAATTGAGTTTTTCTGCAAATTCTAAGATATACTTGGGTGTAACTCCCCAGGGAAACATCAGATCACAAAATGGAGTGGTTTTTTAGCATTCCCGACTCAGGACACTACTAATATATGTTTGTTTTTCGAATCTGAGCTTTGGTTCAAAAGTTACACGTTCTGGTTCAATTGAGTTTTTCTGCAAATTCTAAGATATACTTGGGTTTAACTCCCCAGGGAAACATCAGATCACAAAATGGGTTGGTTTTTTAGCATTCCCGACTCATGACACTCCTAATATACGTTTGTTTTTCGAATCTGAGCTTTGGTTCAAAAGTTACACGTTCTGGTTCAATTGATTTTTTCTGCAAATTCTAAGATATACTTGGGTGTAACTCCCCAGGGAAACATCAGATCACAAAATGGGTTGGTTTTTTAGCATTCCCGACTCAGGACACTACTAATATACGTTTGTTTTTCGAATCTGAGCTTTGGTTCAAAAGTAACACGTTCTGGTTGAATTGAGTTTTTCTGCAAATTCTAAGATATACTTGGGTGTAACTCCCCAGGGAAACATCAGATCACAAAATGGGTTGGTTTTTTAGCATTCCCGACTCAGGACACTACTAATATACGTTTGTTTTTCGAATCTGAGCTTTGGTTCAAAAGTAACACGTTCTGGTTCAATTGAGTTTTTCTGCAAATTCTAAGATATACTTGGATGTAACTCCCCAGGGAAACATCAGATCACAAAATGGGTTGGTTTTTTAGCATTCCCGACTCAGGACACTACTAATATACGTTTGTTTTTCGAATCTGAGCTTTGGTTCAAAAGTAACACGTTCTGGTTGAATTGAGTTTTTCTGCAAATTCTAAGATATACTTGGGTTTAACTCCCCAGGGAAACATCAGATCACAAAATGGGTTAGTTTTTTTAGCATTCCCGACTCAGGACACTACTTATATACGTTTGTTTTTCGAATCTGGGCTTTGGTTCAAAATTAACACGTTCTGGTTGAATTGAGTTTTTCTGGAAATTCTAAGATATACTTGGGGGTAACTCCCCAGGGAAACATCAGATCACAAAATGGGTTGGTTTTTTAGCATTCCCGACTCAGGACACTACTAATATATGTTTGTTTTTCGAATCTGAGCTTTGGTTCAAAAGAAAACGTTCTGTTTGAATTGAGTGTTTCTGCAAATTCTAAGGTATACTTGGGTGTAACTCCCCAGGGAAACATCAGATCACAAAATTGAGTGGTTTTTTAGCATTCCCGACTCAGGACACTACTAATATACGTTTGTTTTTCGAATCTGAGCTTTGGTTCAAAACTAACACGTTCTGGTTGAATTGAGTTTTTCTGCAAATTCTAAGATATACTTGGGTGTAACTCCCCAGGGAAACATCAGATCACAAAATGGGTTGGTTTTTTAGCATTCCCGACTCAGGACACTACTAATATACGTTTGTTTTTCGAATCTGAGCTTTGGTTCAAAAGTAACACGTTCTGGTTGAATTTTCTGCAAATTCTAAGATATACTTGGGTTTAACTCCCCAGGGAAACATCAGATCACAAAATGGGTTGGTTTTTTAGCATTCCCGACTCAGGACACTACTTATATACGTTTGTTTTTCGAATCTGGGCTTTGGTTCAAAAGTAACACGTTCTGGTTGAATTGAGTTTTTCTGCAAATTCTAAGATATACTTGGGTGTAACTCCCCAGGGAAACATCAGATCACAAAATGGGTTGGTTTTTTAGCATTCCCGACTCAGGACACTACTATATGTTTGTTTTTTCGAATCTGAGCTTTGGTTCAAAAGAAAACGTTCTGGTTGAATTGAGTTTTTCTGCAAATTCTAAGGTATACTTGGGTTTAACTCCCCAGGGAAACATCAGATCACAAAATGGGTTGGTTTTTTAGCATTCCCGACTCAGGACACTACTTATATACGTTTTTTTTCGAATCTGAGCTTTGGTTCAAAAGTAACACGTTCTGGTTGAATTGAGTTTTTCTGCAAATTCTAAGATATACTTGGGTGTAACTCCCCAGGGAAACATCAGATCACAAAATGGGTTGGTTTTTTAGCATTCCCGCCTCAGGACACTACTAATATATGTTTGTTTTTCGAATCTGAGGCTTTTGGTTCAAAAGTTACACGTTCTGGTTCAATTGAGTTTTTCTGCAAATTCTAAGATATAACTTGGGTTTAACTCCCCAGGGAAACATCAGATCACAAAATGGGTTGGTTTTTTAGCATTCCCGACTCAGGACACTACTAATATACGTTTGTTTTTCGAATCTGAGCTTTGGTTCAAAAGTTACACGTTCTGGTTCAATTGATTTTTTCTGCAAATTCTAAGATATACTTGGGTGTAACTCCCCAGGGAAACATCAGTTCACAAAATGGGTTGGTTTTTTAGCATTCCCGACTCAGGACACTACTAATATACGTTTGTTTTTCGAATCTGAGCTTTGGTTCAAAAGTAACACGTTCTGGTTGAATTGAGTTTTTCTGCAAATTCTAAGATATACTTGGGTGTAACTCCCCAGGGAAACATCAGATCACAAAATGGGTTGGTTTTTTAGCATTCCCGACTCAGGACACTACTAATATACGTTTGTTTTTCGAATCTGAGCTTTGGTTCAAAAGTAACACGTTCTGGTTCAATTGAGTTTTTCTGCAAATTCTAAGATATACTTGGATGTAACTCCCCAGGGAAACATCAGATCGCAAAATTGGTTGGTTTTTTAGCATTCCCGACTCAGGACACTACTAATATACGTTTGTTTTTCGAATCTGAGCTTTGGTTCAAAAGTAACACGTTCTGGTTGAATTGAGTTTTTCTGCAAATTCTAAGATATACTTGGGTGTAACTCCCCAGGGAAACATCAGATCACAAAATGGGTTGGTTTTTTAGCATTCCCGACTCAGGACACTACTAATATACGTTTGTTTTTCGAATCTGAGCTTTGGTTCAAAAGTAACACGTTCTGGTTGAATTGAGTTTTTCTGCAAATTCTAAGATATACTTGGGTTTAACTCCCCAGGGAAACATCAGATCACAAAATGGGTTGGTTTTTTAGCATTCCCGACTCAGGACACTACTAATATATGTTTGTTTTTTCGAATCTGAGCTTTGGTTCAAAAGAAAACGTTCTGGTTGAATTGAGTTTTTCTGCAAATTCTAAGGTATACTTGGGTATAAATCCCCAGGGAAACATCAGATCACAAAATTGAGTGGTTTTTTAGCATTCCCGACTCAGGACACTACTAATATACGTTTGTTTTTCGAATCTGAGCTTTGGTTCAAAACTAACACGTTCTGGTTGAATTGAGTTTTTCTGCAAATTCTAAGATATACTTGGGTTTAACTCCCCAGGGAAACATCAGATCACAAAATGGGTTGGTTTTTTAGCATTCCCGACTCAGGACACTACTTATATACGTTGGTTTTTCGAATCTGGGCTTTGGTTCAAAAGTAACACGTTCTGGTTGAATTGAGTTTTTCTGCAAATTCTAAGATATACTTGGGTGTAACTCCACAGGGAAACATCAGATCACAAAATGGGTTGGTTTTTTAGCATTCCCGACTCAGGACACTACTATATGTTTGTTTTTCGAATCTGAGGTTTGGTTCAAAAGAAAACGTTCTGGTTGAATTGAGTTTTTCTGCAAATTCTAAGGTATACTTGGTTGTAACTCCCCAGGGAAACATCAGATCACAAAATGGGTTGGTTTTTTAGCATTCCCGACTCAGGACACTACTAATATACGTTTGTTTTTCAAATCTGAGCTTTGGTTCAAAACTAACACGTTCTGGTTGAATTGAGTTTTTCTGCAAATTCTAAGATATACTTGGGTGTAACTCCCCAGGGAAACATCAGATCAAAAAATAGGTTGGTTTTTTAGCATTCCCGACTCAGGACACTACTAATATATGTTTGTTTTTCGAATCTGAGCTTTGGTTCAAAAGTAACACGTTCTGGTTGAATTGAGTTTTTCTGCAAATTCTAAGATATACTTGGGTGTAACTCCCAGGGAAACATCAGATCACAAAATGGGTTGGTTTTTTAGCATTCCCGACTCAGGACACTACTAATATATGTTTGTTTTTCGAATCTGAGCTTTGGTTCAAAAGTAACATGTTCTGGTTCAATTGAGTTTTTCTGCAAATTCTAAGATATACTTGGGGGTAACTCCCCAGGGAAACATCAGATCACAAAATGGGTTGGTTTGTTAGCATTCCCGACTCAGGACACTACTAATATATGTTTGTTTTTCGAATCTGAGCTTTGGTTCAAAAGAAAACGTTCTGGTTGAATTGAGTTTTTCTGCAAATTCTAAGGTATACTTGGGTGTAACTCCCCAGGGAAACATCAGATCACAAAATGGGTTGGTTTTTTAGCATTCCCGACTCAGGACACTACTAATATACGTTTGTTTTTTCGAATCTGAGCTTTGGTTCAAAAGTAACACGTTCTGGTTCAATTGAGTTTTTCTGCAAATTCTAAGATATACTTGGGTGTAACTCCCCAGGGAAACATCAGATCACAAAATGGAGTGGTTTTTTAGCATTCCCGACTCAGGACACTACTAATATATGTTTGTTTTTCGAATCTGAGCTTTGGTTCAAAAGTTACACGTTCTGGTTCAATTGAGTTTTTCTGCAAATTCTAAGATATACTTGGGTTTAACTCCCCAGGGAAACATCAGATCACAAAATGGGTTGGTTTTTTAGCATTCCCGACTCATGACACTCCTAATATACGTTTGTTTTTCGAATCTGAGCTTTGGTTCAAAAGTTACACGTTCTGGTTCAATTGATTTTTTCTGCAAATTCTAAGATATACTTGGGTGTAACTCCCCAGGGAAACATCAGATCACAAAATGGGTTGGTTTTTTAGCATTCCCGACTCAGGACACTACTAATATACGTTTGTTTTTCGAATCTGAGCTTTGGTTCAAAAGTAACACGTTCTGGTTGAATTGAGTTTTTCTGCAAATTCTAAGATATACTTGGGTGTAACTCCCCAGGGAAACATCAGATCACAAAATGGGTTGGTTTTTTAGCATTCCCGACTCAGGACACTACTAATATACGTTTGTTTTTCGAATCTGAGCTTTGGTTCAAAAGTAACACGTTCTGGTTCAATTGAGTTTTTCTGCAAATTCTAAGATATACTTGGATGTAACTCCCCAGGGAAACATCAGATCACAAAATGGGTTGGTTTTTTAGCATTCCCGACTCAGGACACTACTAATATACGTTTGTTTTTCGAATCTGAGCTTTGGTTCAAAAGTAACACGTTCTGGTTGAATTGAGTTTTTCTGCAAATTCTAAGATATACTTGGGTTTAACTCCCCAGGGAAACATCAGATCACAAAATGGGTTAGTTTTTTAGCATTCCCGACTCAGGACACTACTTATATACGTTTGTTTTTCGAATCTGGGCTTTGGTTCAAAATTAACACGTTCTGGTTGAATTGAGTTTTTCTGGAAATTCTAAGATATACTTGGGGGTAACTCCCCAGGGAAACATCAGATCACAAAATGGGTTGGTTTTTTAGCATTCCCGACTCAGGACACTACTAATATATGTTTGTTTTTCGAATCTGAGCTTTGGTTCAAAAGAAAACGTTCTGTTTGAATTGAGTGTTTCTGCAAATTCTAAGGTATACTTGGGTGTAACTCCCCAGGGAAACATCAGATCACAAAATTGAGTGGTTTTTTAGCATTCCCGACTCAGGACACTACTAATATACGTTTGTTTTTCGAATCTGAGCTTTGGTTCAAAACTAACACGTTCTGGTTGAATTGAGTTTTTCTGCAAATTCTAAGATATACTTGGGTGTAACTCCCCAGGGAAACATCAGATCACAAAATGGGTTGGTTTTTAGCATTCCCGACTCAGGACACTACTAATATACGTTTGTTTTTCGAATCTGAGCTTTGGTTCAAAAGTAACACGTTCTGGTTGAATTTTCTGCAAATTCTAAGATATACTTGGGTTTAACTCCCCAGGGAAACATCAGATCACAAAATGGGTTGGTTTTTTAGCATTCCCGACTCAGGACACTACTTATATACGTTTGTTTTTCGAATCTGGGCTTTGGTTCAAAAGTAACACGTTCTGGTTGAATTGAGTTTTTCTGCAAATTCTAAGATATACTTGGGTGTAACTCCCCAGGGAAACATCAGATCACAAAATGGGTTGGTTTTTTAGCATTCCCGACTCAGGACACTACTATATGTTTGTTTTTCGAATCTGAGCTTTGGTTCAAAAGAAAACGTTCTGGTTGAATTGAGTTTTTCTGCAAATTCTAAGGTATACTTGGGTTTAACTCCCCAGGGAAACATCAGATCACAAAATGGGTTGGTTTTTTAGCATTCCCGACTCAGGACACTACTTATATACGTTTTTTTTTCGAATCTGAGCTTTGGTTCAAAAGTAACACGTTCTGGTTGAATTGAGTTTTTCTGCAAATTCTAAGATATACTTGGGTGTAACTCCCCAGGGAAACATCAGATCACAAAATGGGTTGGTTTTTTAGCATTCCCGCCTCAGGACACTACTAATATATGTTTGTTTTTCGAATCTGAGCTTTGGTTCAAAAGTTACACGTTCTGGTTCAATTGAGTTTTTCTGCAAATTCTAAGATATACTTGGGTTTAACTCCCCAGGGAAACATCAGATCACAAAATGGGTTGGTTTTTTAGCATTCCCGACTCAGGACACTACTAATATACGTTTGTTTTTCGAATCTGAGCTTTGGTTCAAAAGTTACACGTTCTGGTTCAATTGATTTTTTCTGCAAATTCTAAGATATACTTGGGTGTAACTCCCCAGGGAAACATCAGTTCACAAAATGGGTTGGTTTTTTAGCATTCCCGACTCAGGACACTACTAATATACGTTTGTTTTTCGAATCTGAGCTTTGGTTCAAAAGTAACACGTTCTGGTTGAATTGAGTTTTTCTGCAAATTCTAAGATATACTTGGGTGTAACTCCCCAGGGAAACATCAGATCACAAAATGGGTTGGTTTTTTAGCATTCCCGACTCAGGACACTACTAATATACGTTTGTTTTTCGAATCTGAGCTTTGGTTCAAAAGTAACACGTTCTGGTTCAATTGAGTTTTTCTGCAAATTCTAAGATATACTTGGATGTAACTCCCCAGGGAAACATCAGATCGCAAAATTGGTTGGTTTTTTAGCATTCCCGACTCAGGACACTACTAATATACGTTTGTTTTTCGAATCTGAGCTTTGGTTCAAAAGTAACACGTTCTGGTTGAATTGAGTTTTTCTGCAAATTCTAAGATATACTTGGGTGTAACTCCCCAGGGAAACATCAGATCACAAAATGGGTTGGTTTTTTAGCATTCCCGACTCAGGACACTACTAATATACGTTTGTTTTTCGAATCTGAGCTTTGGTTCAAAAGTAACACGTTCTGGTTGAATTGAGTTTTTCTGCAAATTCTAAGATATACTTGGGTTTAACTCCCCAGGGAAACATCAGATCACAAAATGGGTTGGTTTTTAGCATTCCCGACTCAGGACACTACTAATATATGTTTGTTTTTCGAATCTGAGCTTTGGTTCAAAAGAAAACGTTCTGGTTGAATTGAGTTTTTCTGCAAATTCTAAGGTATACTTGGGTATAAATCCCCAGGGAAACATCAGATCACAAAATTGAGTGGTTTTTTAGCATTCCCGACTCAGGACACTACTAATATACGTTTGTTTTTCGAATCTGAGCTTTGGTTCAAAACTAACACGTTCTGGTTGAATTGAGTTTTTCTGCAAATTCTAAGATATACTTGGGTTTAACTCCCCAGGGAAACATCAGATCACAAAATGGGTTGGTTTTTTAGCATTCCCGACTCAGGACACTACTTATATACGTTGGTTTTTCGAATCTGGGCTTTGGTTCAAAAGTAACACGTTCTGGTTGAATTGAGTTTTTCTGCAAATTCTAAGATATACTTGGGTGTAACTCCACAGGGAAACATCAGATCACAAAATGGGTTGGTTTTTTAGCATTCCCGACTCAGGACACTACTATATGTTTGTTTTTCGAATCTGAGGTTTGGTTCAAAAGAAAACGTTCTGGTTGAATTGAGTTTTTCTGCAAATTCTAAGGTATACTTGGTTGTAACTCCCCAGGGAAACATCAGATCACAAAATGGGTTGGTTTTTTAGCATTCCCGACTCAGGACACTACTAATATACGTTTGTTTTTCAAATCTGAGCTTTGGTTCAAAACTAACACGTTCTGGTTGAATTGAGTTTTTCTGCAAATTCTAAGATATACTTGGGTGTAACTCCCCAGGGAAACATCAGATCAAAAAATAGGTTGGTTTTTTAGCATTCCCGACTCAGGACACTACTAATATATGTTTGTTTTTCGAATCTGAGCTTTGGTTCAAAAGTAACACGTTCTGGTTGAATTGAGTTTTTCTGCAAATTCTAAGATATACTTGGGTGTAACTCCCCAGGGAAACATCAGATCACAAAATGGGTTGGTTTTTTAGCATTCCCGACTCAGGACACTACTAATATACGTTTGTTTTTCGAATCTGAGCTTTGGTTCAAAAGTAACACGTTCTGGTTGAATTTTCTGCAAATTCTAAGATATACTTGGGTTTAACTCCCCAGGGAAACATCAGATCACAAAATGGGTTGGTTTTTTAGCATTCCCGACTCAGGACACTACTTATATACGTTTGTTTTTCGAATCTGGGCTTTGGTTCAAAAGTAACACGTTCTGGTTGAATTGAGTTTTTCTGCAAATTCTAAGATATACTTGGGTGTAACTCCCAGGGAAACATCAGATCACAAAATGGGTTGGTTTTTTAGCATTCCCGACTCAGGACACTACTATATGTTTGTTTTTCGAATCTGAGCTTTGGTTCAAAAGAAAACGTTCTGGTTGAATTGAGTTTTTCTGCAAATTCTAAGGTATACTTGGGTTTAACTCCCCAGGGAAACATCAGATCACAAAATGGGTTGGTTTTTTAGCATTCCCGACTCAGGACACTACTTATATACGTTTTTTTTTCGAATCTGAGCTTTGGTTCAAAAGTAACACGTTCTGGTTGAATTGAGTTTTTCTGCAAATTCTAAGATATACTTGGGTGTAACTCCCCAGGGAAACATCAGATCACAAAATGGGTTGGTTTTTTAGCATTCCCCGCCTCAGGACACTACTAATATATGTTTGTTTTTCGAATCTGAGCTTTGGTTCAAAAGTTACACGTTCTGGTTCAATTGAGTTTTTCTGCAAATTCTAAGATATACTTGGGTTTAACTCCCCAGGGAAACATCAGATCACAAAATGGGTTGGTTTTTTAGCATTCCCGACTCAGGACACTACTAATATACGTTTGTTTTTCGAATCTGAGCTTTGGTTCAAAAGTTACACGTTCTGGTTCAATTGATTTTTTCTGCAAATTCTAAGATATACTTGGGTGTAACTCCCCAGGGAAACATCAGTTCACAAAATGGGTTGGTTTTTTAGCATTCCCGACTCAGGACACTACTAATATACGTTTGTTTTTCGAATCTGAGCTTTGGTTCAAAAGTAACACGTTCTGGTTGAATTGAGTTTTTCTGCAAATTCTAAGATATACTTGGGTGTAACTCCCCAGGGAAACATCAGATCACAAAATGGGTTGGTTTTTTAGCATTCCCGACTCAGGACACTACTAATATACGTTTGTTTTTCGAATCTGAGCTTTGGTTCAAAAGTAACACGTTCTGGTTCAATTGAGTTTTTCTGCAAATTCTAAGATATACTTGGATGTAACTCCCCAGGGAAACATCAGATCGCAAAATTGGTTGGTTTTTTAGCATTCCCGACTCAGGACACTACTAATATACGTTTGTTTTTCGAATCTGAGCTTTGGTTCAAAAGTAACACGTTCTGGTTGAATTGAGTTTTTCTGCAAATTCTAAGATATACTTGGGTGTAACTCCCCAGGGAAACATCAGATCACAAAATGGGTTGGTTTTTTAGCATTCCCGACTCAGGACACTACTAATATACGTTTGTTTTTCGAATCTGAGCTTTGGTTCAAAAGTAACACGTTCTGGTTGAATTGAGTTTTTTCTGCAAATTCTAAGATATACTTGGGTTTAACTCCCCAGGGAAACATCAGATCACAAAATGGGTTGGTTTTTTAGCATTCCCGACTCAGGACACTACTAATATATGTTTGTTTTTCGAATCTGAGCTTTGGTTCAAAAGAAAACGTTCTGGTTGAATTGAGTTTTTCTGCAAATTCTAAGGTATACTTGGGTATAAATCCCCAGGGAAACATCAGATCACAAAATTGAGTGGTTTTTTAGCATTCCCGACTCAGGACACTACTAATATACGTTTGTTTTTCGAATCTGAGCTTTGGTTCAAAACTAACACGTTCTGGTTGAATTGAGTTTTTCTGCAAATTCTAAGATATACTTGGGTTTAACTCCCCAGGGAAACATCAGATCACAAAATGGGTTGGTTTTTTAGCATTCCCGACTCAGGACACTACTTATATACGTTGGTTTTTCGAATCTGGGCTTTGGTTCAAAAGTAACACGTTCTGGTTGAATTGAGTTTTTCTGCAAATTCTAAGATATACTTGGGTGTAACTCCACAGGGAAACATCAGATCACAAAATGGGTTGGTTTTTTAGCATTCCCGACTCAGGACACTACTATATGTTTGTTTTTCGAATCTGAGGTTTGGTTCAAAAGAAAACGTTCTGGTTGAATTGAGTTTTTCTGCAAATTCTAAGGTATACTTGGTTGTAACTCCCCAGGGAAACATCAGATCACAAAATGGGTTGGTTTTTTAGCATTCCCGACTCAGGACACTACTAATATACGTTTGTTTTTCAAATCTGAGCTTTGGTTCAAAACTAACACGTTCTGGTTGAATTGAGTTTTTCTGCAAATTCTAAGATATACTTGGGTGTAACTCCCCAGGGAAACATCAGATCAAAAAATAGGTTGGTTTTTTAGCATTCCCGACTCAGGACACTACTAATATATGTTTGTTTTTCGAATCTGAGCTTTGGTTCAAAAGTAACACGTTCTGGTTGAATTGAGTTTTTCTGCAAATTCTAAGATATACTTGGGTGTAACTCCCCAGGGAAACATCAGATCACAAAATGGGTTGGTTTTTTAGCATTCCCGACTCAGGACACTACTAATATATGTTTGTTTTTCGAATCTGAGCTTTGGTTCAAAAGTAACATGTTCTGGTTCAATTGAGTTTTTCTGCAAATTCTAAGATATACTTGGGTTTAACTCCCCAGGGAAACATCAGATCACAAAATGGGTTGGTTTGTTAGCATTCCCGACTCAGGACACTACTAATATACGTTTGTTTTTCGAATCTGAGCTTTGGTTCAAAACTAACACGTTCTGGTTGAATTGAGTTTTTCTGCAAATTCTAAGATATACTTGGGTGTAACTCCCCAGGAAAACATCAGATCACAAAATGGGTTGGTTTTTTAGCATTCCCGACTCAGGACACTATTAATATATGTTTGTTTTTCGAATCTGAGCTTTGGTTCAAAAGTAACACGTTCTGGTTGAATTGAGTTTTTCTGCAAATTCTAAGATATACTTGGGTGTAACTCCCCAGGGAAACATCAGATCACAAAATGGGTTGGTTTTTTAGCATTCCCGACTCAGGGCACTAGTAATATACGTTTGTTTTTCGAATCTGAGCTTTGGTTCAAAAGAAAACGTTCTGGTTGAATTGAGTTTTTCTGCAAATTCTAAGGTATACTTGGGTGTAACTCCCCAGGGAAACATCAGATCACAAAATGGGTTGGTTTTTTAGCATTCCCGACTCAGGACACTACTAATATACGTTTGTTTTTCGAATCTGAGCTTTGGTTCAAAAGAAAACGTTCTGGTTGATTTGAGTTTTTCTGCAAATTCTAAGGTATTACTTGGGTGTAACTCCCCAGGGAAACATCAGATCACAAAATGGGTTGGTTCTTTAGCATTCCCGACTCAGGACACTACTAATATACGTTTGTTTTTCGAATCTGAGCTTTGGTTCAAAAGTAACACGTTCTGGTTCAATTGAGTTTTTCTGCAAATTCTAAGATATACTTGGGTGTAACTCCCCAGGGAAACATCAGATCACAAAATGGAGTGGTTTTTTAGATTCCCGACTCAGGACACTACTAATATACGTTTGTTTTTCGAATCTGAGCTTTGGTTCAAAAGTTACACGTTCTGGTTCAATTGAGTGTTTCTGCAAATTCTAAGGTATACTTGGGTGTAACTCCCCAGGGAAACATCAGATCACAAAATTGAGTGGTTTTTTAGCATTCCCGACTCAGGACACTACTAATATACGTTTGTTTTTCGAATCTGAGCTTTGGTTCAAAAGTAACACGTTCTGGTTGAATTTTCTGCAAATTCTAAGATATACTTGGGTTTAACTCCCCAGGGAAACATCAGATCACAAAATGGGTTGGTTTTTTAGCATTCCCGACTCAGGACACTACTTATATACGTTTGTTTTTCGAATCTGGGCTTTGGTTCAAAAGTAACACGTTCTGGTTGAATTGAGTTTTTCTGCAAATTCTAAGATATACTTGGGTGTAACTCCCCAGGGAAACATCAGATCACAAAATGGGTTGGTTTTTTAGCATTCCCGACTCAGGACACTACTATATGTTTGTTTTTCGAATCTGAGCTTTGGTTCAAAAGACAACGTTCTGGTTGAATTGAGTTTTTCTGCAAATTCTAAGGTATACTTGGGTTTAACTCCCCAGGGAAACATCAGATCACAAAATGGGTTGGTTTTTTAGCATTCCCGACTCAGGACACTACTAATATACGTTTGTTTTTCGAATCTGAGCTTTGGTTCAAAAGTTACACGTTCTGGTTCAATTGAGTTTTTCTGCAAATTCTAAGATATACTTGGGTGTAACTCCCCAGGGAAACATCAGATCACAAAATGGGTTGGTTTTTTAGCATTCCCGACTCAGGACACTACTAATATACGTTTGTTTTTCGAATCTGAGCTTTAGTTCAAAAGTTACACGTTCTGGTTCAATTGATTTTTTCTGCAAATTCTAAGATATACTTGGGTGTAACTCCCCAGGGAAACATCAGTTCACAAAATGGGTTGGTTTTTTAGCATTCCCGAATCAGGACACTACTAATATACGTTTGTTTTTCGAATCTGAGCTTTGGTTCAAAAGTTACACGTTCTGGTTCAATTGAGTTTTTCTGCAAATTCTAAGATATACTTGGGTGTAACTCCCCAGGGAAACATCAGATCACAAAATGGGTTGGTTTTTTAGCATTCCCGACTCAGGACACTACTAATATACGTTTGTTTTTCGAATCTGAGCTTTGGTTCAAAAGTTACACGTTCTGGTTCAATTGATTTTTTCTGCAAATTCTAAGATATACTTGGGTGTAACTCCCCAGGGAAACATCAGATCACAAAATGGGTTGGTTTGTTAGCATTCCCGACTCAGGACACTACTAATATACGTTTGTTTTTCGAATCTGAGCTTTGGTTCAAAACTAACACGTTCTGGTTGAATTGAGTTTTTCTGCAAATTCTAAGATATACTTGGGTGTAACTCCCCAGGGAAACATCAGATCACAAAATGTGTTGCTTTTTTAGCATTCCCGACTCAGGACACTACTTATATACGTTTGTTTTTCGAATCTGGGCTTTGGTTCAAAAGTAACACGTTCTGGTTGAATTGAGTTTTTCTGCAAATTCTAAGATATACTTGGGGGTAACTCCCCAGGGAAACATCAGATCACAAAATGGGTTGGTTTTTTAGCATTCCCGACTCAGGACACTACTAATATATGTTTGTTTTTCGAATCTGAGCTTTGGTTCAAAAGAAAACGTTCTGGTTGAATTGAGTTTTTCTGCAAATTCTAAGGTATACTTGGGTGTAACTCCCCAGGGAAACATCAGATCACAAAATGGGTTGGTTTTTTAGCATTCCCGACTCAGGACACTACTAATATACGTTTGTTTTTCGAATCTGAGCTTTGGTTCAAAAGTAACACGTTCTGGTTCAATTGAGTTTTTCTGCAAATTCTAAGATATACTTGGGTGTAACTCCCCAGGGAAACATCAGATCACAAAATGGAGTGGTTTTTTAGCATTCCCGACTCAGGACACTACTAATATATGTTTGTTTTTCGAATCTGAGCTTTGGTTCAAAAGTTACACGTTCTGGTTCAATTGAGTTTTTCTGCAAATTCTAAGATATACTTGGGTTTAACTCCCCAGGGAAACATCAGATCACAAAATGGGTTGGTTTTTTAGCATTCCCGACTCATGACACTACTAATATACGTTTGTTTTTCGAATCTGAGCTTTGGTTCAAAAGTTACACGTTCTGGTTCAATTGAGTTTTTCTGCAAATTCTAAGATATACTTGGGTGTAACTCCCCAGGGAAACATCAGATCACAAAATGGGTTGGTTTTTTAGCATTCCCGACTCAGGACACTACTAATATACGTTTGTTTTTCGAATCTGAGCTTTGGTTCAAAAGTTACACGTTCTGGTTCAATTGATTTTTTCTGCAAATTCTAAGATATACTTGGGTGTAACTCCCCAGGGAAACATCAGATCACAAAATGAGTTGGTTTTTTAGCATTCCCGACTCAGGACACTACTAATATACGTTTGTTTTTCGAATCTGAGCTTTGGTTCAAAAGTAACACGTTCTGGTTGAATTGAGTTTTTCTGCAAATTCTAAGATATACTTGGGTGTAACTCCCCAGGGAAACATCAGATCACAAAATGGGTTGGTTTTTTAGCATTCCCGACTCAGGACACTACTAATATACGTTTGTTTTTCGAATCTGAGCTTTGGTTCAAAAGTAACACGTTCTGGTTCAATTGAGTTTTTCTGCAAATTCTAAGATATACTTGGATGTAACTCCCCAGGGAAACATCAGATCACAAAATGGGTTGGTTTTTTAGCATTCCCGACTCAGGACACTACTAATATACGTTTGTTTTTCGAATCTGAGCTTTGGTTCAAAAGTAACACGTTCTGGTTGAATTGAGTTTTTCTGCAAATTCTAAGATATACTTGGGTTTAACTCCCCAGGGAAACATCAGATCACAAAATGGGTTAGTTTTTTAGCATTCCCGACTCAGGACACTACTTATATACGTTTGTTTTTCGAATCTGGGCTTTGGTTCAAAATTAACACGTTCTGGTTGAATTGAGTTTTTCTGGAAATTCTAAGATATACTTGGGGGTAACTCCCCAGGGAAACATCAGATCACAAAATGGGTTGGTTTTTTAGCATTCCCGACTCAGGACACTACTAATATATGTTTGTTTTTCGAATCTGAGCTTTGGTTCAAAAGAAAACGTTCTGTTTGAATTGAGTGTTTCTGCAAATTCTAAGGTATACTTGGGTGTAACTCCCCAGGGAAACATCAGATCACAAAATTGAGTGGTTTTTTAGCATTCCCGACTCAGGACACTACTAATATACGTTTGTTTTTCGAATCTGAGCTTTGGTTCAAAACTAACACGTTCTGGTTGAATTGAGTTTTTCTGCAAATTCTAAGATATACTTGGGTGTAACTCCCCAGGGAAACATCAGATCACAAAATGGGTTGGTTTTTTAGCATTCCCGACTCAGGACACTACTAATATACGTTTGTTTTTCGAATCTGAGCTTTGGTTCAAAAGTAACACGTTCTGGTTGAATTTTCTGCAAATTCTAAGATATACTTGGGTTTAACTCCCCAGGGAAACATCAGATCACAAAATGGGTTGGTTTTTTAGCATTCCCGACTCAGGACACTACTTATATACGTTTGTTTTTCGAATCTGGGCTTTGGTTCAAAAGTAACACGTTCTGGTTGAATTGAGTTTTTCTGCAAATTCTAAGATATACTTGGGTGTAACTCCCCAGGGAAACATCAGATCACAAAATGGGTTGGTTTTTTAGCATTCCCGACTCAGGACACTACTATATGTTTGTTTTTCGAATCTGAGCTTTGGTTCAAAAGAAAACGTTCTGGTTGAATTGAGTTTTTCTGCAAATTCTAAGGTATACTTGGGTTTAACTCCCCAGGGAAACATCAGATCACAAAATGGGTTGGTTTTTTAGCATTCCCGACTCAGGACACTACTTATATACGTTTTTTTTTCGAATCTGAGCTTTGGTTCAAAAGTAACACGTTCTGGTTGAATTGAGTTTTTCTGCAAATTCTAAGATATACTTGGGTGTAACTCCCCAGGGAAACATCAGATCACAAAATGGGTTGGTTTTTTAGCATTCCCGCCTCAGGACACTACTAATATATGTTTGTTTTTCGAATCTGAGCTTTGGTTCAAAAGTTACACGTTCTGGTTCAATTGAGTTTTTCTGCAAATTCTAAGATATACTTGGGTTTAACTCCCCAGGGAAACATCAGATCACAAAATGGGTTGGTTTTTTAGCATTCCCGACTCAGGACACTACTAATATACGTTTGTTTTTCGAATCTGAGCTTTGGTTCAAAAGTTACACGTTCTGGTTCAATTGATTTTTTCTGCAAATTCTAAGATATACTTGGGTGTAACTCCCCAGGGAAACATCAGTTCACAAAATGGGTTGGTTTTTTAGCATTCCCGACTCAGGACACTACTAATATACGTTTGTTTTTAGAATCTGAGCTTTGGTTCAAAAGTAACACGTTCTGGTTGAATTGAGTTTTTCTGCAAATTCTAAGATATACTTGGGTGTAACTCCCCAGGGAAACATCAGATCACAAAATGGGTTGGTTTTTTAGCATTCCCGACTCAGGACACTACTAATATACGTTTGTTTTTCGAATCTGAGCTTTGGTTCAAAAGTAACACGTTCTGGTTCAATTGAGTTTTTCTGCAAATTCTAAGATATACTTGGATGTAACTCCCCAGGGAAACATCAGATCACAAAATTGGTTGGTTTTTTAGCATTCCCGACTCAGGACACTACTAATATACGTTTGTTTTTCGAATCTGAGCTTTGGTTCAAAAGTAACACGTTCTGGTTGAATTGAGTTTTTCTGCAAATTCTAAGATATACTTGGGTGTAACTCCCCAGGGAAACATCAGATCACAAAATGGGTTGGTTTTTTAGCATTCCCGACTCAGGACACTACTAATATACGTTTGTTTTTCGAATCTGAGCTTTGGTTCAAAAGTAACACGTTCTGGTTGAATTGAGTTTTTCTGCAAATTCTAAGATATACTTGGGTTTAACTCCCCAGGGAAACATCAGATCACAAAATGGGTTGGTTTTTTAGCATTCCCGACTCAGGACACTACTTATATACGTTTGTTTTTCGAATCTGGGCTTTGGTTCAAAAGTAACACGTTCTGGTTGAATTGAGTTTTTCTGCAAATTCTAAGATATACTTGGGGGTAACTCCCCAGGGAAACATCAGATCACAAAATGGGTTGGTTTTTTAGCATTCCCGACTCAGGACACTACTAATATATGTTTGTTTTTCGAATCTGAGCTTTGGTTCAAAAGAAAACGTTCTGGTTGAATTGAGTTTTTCTGCAAATTCTAAGGTATACTTGGGTATAAATCCCCAGGGAAACATCAGATCACAAAATTGAGTGGTTTTTTAGCATTCCCGACTCAGGACACTACTAATATACGTTTGTTTTTCGAATCTGAGCTTTGGTTCAAAACTAACACGTTCTGGTTGAATTGAGTTTTTCTGCAAATTCTAAGATATACTTGGGTTTAACTCCCCAGGGAAACATCAGATCACAAAATGGGTTGGTTTTTTAGCATTCCCGACTCAGGACACTACTTATATACGTTGGTTTTTCGAATCTGGGCTTTGGTTCAAAAGTAACACGTTCTGGTTGAATTGAGTTTTTCTGCAAATTCTAAGATATACTTGGGTGTAACTCCACAGGGAAACATCAGATCACAAAATGGGTTGGTTTTTTAGCATTCCCGACTCAGGACACTACTATATGTTTGTTTTTCGAATCTGAGGTTTGGTTCAAAAGAAAACGTTCTGGTTGAATTGAGTTTTTCTGCAAATTCTAAGGTATACTTGGTTGTAACTCCCCAGGGAAACATCAGATCACAAAATGGGTTGGTTTTTTAGCATTCCCGACTCAGGACACTACTAATATACGTTTGTTTTTCGAATCTGAGCTTTGGTTCAAAACTAACACGTTCTGGTTGAATTGAGTTTTTCTGCAAATTCTAAGATATACTTGGGTGTAACTCCCCAGGGAAACATCAGATCAAAAAATAGGTTGGTTTTTTAGCATTCCCGACTCAGGACACTACTAATATATGTTTGTTTTTCGAATCTGAGCTTTGGTTCAAAAGTAACACGTTCTGGTTGAATTGAGTTTTTCTGCAAATTCTAAGATATACTTGGGTGTAACTCCCCAGGGAAACATCAGATCACAAAATGGGTTGGTTTTTTAGCATTCCCGACTCAGGACACTACTAATATATGTTTGTTTTTCGAATCTGAGCTTTGGTTCAAAAGTAACATGTTCTGGTTCAATTGAGTTTTTCTGCAAATTCTAAGATATACTTGGGTTTAACTCCCCAGGGAAACATCAGATCACAAAATGGGTTGGTTTGTTAGCATTCCCGACTCAGGACACTACTAATATACGTTTGTTTTTCGAATCTGAGCTTTGGTTCAAAACTAACACGTTCTGGTTGAATTGAGTTTTTCTGCAAATTCTAAGATATACTTGGGTGTAACTCCCCAGGAAAACATCAGATCACAAAATGGGTTGGTTTTTTAGCATTCCCGACTCAGGACACTATTAATATATGTTTGTTTTTCGAATCTGAGCTTTGGTTCAAAAGTAACACGTTCTGGTTGAATTGAGTTTTTCTGCAAATTCTAAGATATACTTGGGTGTAACTCCCCAGGGAAACATCAGATCACAAAATGGGTTGGTTTTTTAGCATTCCCGACTCAGGACACTAGTAATATACGTTTGTTTTTCGAATCTGAGCTTTGGTTCAAAAGAAAACGTTCTGGTTGAATTGAGTTTTTCTGCAAATTCTAAGGTATACTTGGGTGTAACTCCCCAGGGAAACATCAGATCACAAAATGGGTTGGTTTTTTAGCATTCCCGACTCAGGACACTACTAATATACGTTTGTTTTTCGAATCTGAGCTTTGGTTCAAAAGAAAACGTTCTGGTTGATTTGAGTTTTTCTGCAAATTCTAAGGTATACTTGGGTGTAACTCCCCAGGGAAACATCAGATCACAAAATGGGTTGGTTCTTTAGCATTCCCGACTCAGGACACTACTAATATACGTTTGTTTTTCGAATCTGAGCTTTGGTTCAAAAGTAACACGTTCTGGTTCAATTGAGTTTTTCTGCAAATTCTAAGATATACTTGGGTGTAACTCCCCAGGGAAACATCAGATCACAAAATGGAGTGGTTTTTTAGCATTCCCGACTCAGGACACTACTAATATACGTTTGTTTTTCGAATCTGAGCTTTGGTTCAAAAGTTACACGTTCTGGTTCAATTGAGTTTTTCTGCAAATTCTAAGATATACTTGGGTGTAACTCCCCAGGGAAACATCAGATCACAAAATGGGTTGGTTTTTTAGCATTCCCGACTCAGGACCCTACTAATATACGTTTGTTTTTCGAATCTGAGCTTTGGTTCAAAAGTAATACGTTCTGGTTGAATTGAGTTTTTCTGCAAATTCTAAGATATACTTGGATGTAACTCCCCAGGGAAACATCAGATCACAAAATGGGTTGGTTTTTTAGCATTCCCGACTCAGGACACTACTAATATACGTTTGTTTTTCGAATCTGAGCTTTGGTTCAAAAGTAACACGTTCTGGTTGAATTGAGTTTTTCTGCAAATTCTAAGATATACTTGGGTTTAACTCCCCAGGGAAACATCAGATCACAAAATGGGTTAGTTTTTTAGCATTCCCGACTCAGGACACTACTTATATACATTTGTTTTTCGAATCTGGGCTTTGGTTCAAAATTAACACGTTCTGGTTGAATTGAGTTTTTCTGCAAATTCTAAGATATACTTGGGTTTAACTCCCCAGGGAAACATCAGATCACAAAATGGGTTAGTTTTTTAGCATTCCCGACTCAGGACACTACTTATATACGTTTGTTTTTCGAATCTGGGCTTTGGTTCAAAATTAACACGTTCTGGTTGAATTGAGTTTTTCTGCAAATTCTAAGATATACTTGGGGGTAACTCCCCAGGGAAACATCAGATCACAAAATGGGTTGGTTTTTTAGCATTCCCGACTCAGGACACTACTAATATATGTCTGTTTTTCGAATCTGAGCTTTGGTTCAAAAGAAAACGTTCTGTTTGAATTGAGTGTTTCTGCAAATTCTAAGGTATACTTGGGTGTAACTCCCCAGGGAAACATCAGATCACAAAATTGAGTGGTTTTTTAGCATTCCCGACTCAGGACACTACTAATATACGTTTGTTTTTCGAATCTGAGCTTTGGTTCAAAAGTAACACGTTCTGGTTGAATTGAGTTTTTCTGCAAATTCTAAGATATACTTGGGTGTAACTCCCCAGGGAAACATCAGATCACAAAATGGGTTGGTTTTTTAGCATTCCCGACTCAGGACACTACTAATATACGTTTGTTTTTCGAATCTGAGCTTTGGTTCAAAAGTAACACGTTCTGGTTCAATTGAGTTTTTCTGCAAATTCTAAGATATACTTGGATGTAACTCCCCAGGGAAACATCAGATCACAAAATGGGTTGGTTTTTTAGCATTCCCGACTCAGGACACTACTAATATACGTTTGTTTTTCGAATCTGAGCTTTGGTTCAAAAGTAACACGTTCTGGTTGAATTGAGTTTTTCTGCAAATTCTAAGATATACTTGGGTTTAACTCCCCAGGGAAACATCAGATCACAAAATGGGTTAGTTTTTTAGCATTCCCGACTCAGGACACTACTTATATACGTTTGTTTTTCGAATCTGGGCTTTGGTTCAAAATTAACACGTTCTGGTTGAATTGAGTTTTTCTGCAAATTCTAAGATATACTTGGGGGTAACTCCCCAGGGAAACATCAGATCACAAAATGGGTTGGTTTTTTAGCATTCCCGACTCAGGACACTACTAATATATGTTTGTTTTTCGAATCTGAGCTTTGGTTCAAAAGAAAACGTTCTGGTTGAATTGAGTTTTTCTGCAAATTCTAAGATATACTTGGGTGTAACTCCCCAGGGAAACATCAGATCACAAAATGGGTTGGTTTTTTAGCATTCCCGACTCAGGACACTACTAATATACGTTTGTTTTTCGAATCTGAGCTTTGGTTCAAAAGAAAACGTTCTGGTTGAATTGAGTTTTTCTGCAAATTCTAAGGTATACTTGGGTTTAACTCCCCAGGGAAACATCAGATCACAAAATGGGTTGGTTTTTTAGCATTCCCGACTCAGGACACTACTTATATACGTTTTTTTTTCGAATCTGAGCTTTGGTTCAAAAGTAACACGTTCTGGTTGAATTGAGTTTTTCTGCAAATTCTAAGATATACTTGGGTGTAACTCCCCAGGGAAACATCAGATCACAAAATGGGTTGGTTTTTTAGCATTCCCGCCTCAGGACACTACTAATATATGTTTGTTTTTCGAATCTGAGCTTTGGTTCAAAAGTTACACGTTCTGGTTGAATTGAGTTTTTCTGCAAATTCTAAGATATACTTGGGTTTAACTCCCCAGGGAAACATCAGATCACAAAATGGGTTGGTTTTTTAGCATTCCCGACTCAGGACACTACTAATATACGTTTGTTTTTCGAATCTGAGCTTTGGTTCAAAAGTTACACGTTCTGGTTCAATTGATTTTTTCTGCAAATTCTAAGATATACTTGGGTGTAACTCCCCAGGGAAACATCAGTTCACAAAATGGGTTGGTTTTTTAGCATTCCCGACTCAGGACACTACTAATATACGTTTGTTTTTAGAATCTGAGCTTTGGTTCAAAAGTAACACGTTCTGGTTGAATTGAGTTTTTCTGCAAATTCTAAGATATACTTGGGTGTAACTCCCCAGGGAAACATCAGATCACAAAATGGGTTGGTTTTTTAGCATTCCCGACTCAGGACACTACTAATATACGTTTGTTTTTCGAATCTGAGCTTTGGTTCAAAAGTAACACGTTCTGGTTGAATTGAGTTTTTCTGCAAATTCTAAGATATACTTGGATGTAACTCCCCAGGGAAACATCAGATCACAAAATTGGTTGGTTTTTTAGCATTCCCGACTCAGGACACTACTAATATACGTTTGTTTTTCGAATCTGAACTTTGGTTCAAAAGTAACACGTTCTGGTTGAATTGAGTTTTTCTGCAAATTCTAAGATATACTTGGGTGTAACTCCCCAGGGAAACATCAGATCACAAAATGGGTTGGTTTTTTAGCATTCCCGACTCAGGACACTACTAATATACGTTTGTTTTTCGAATCTGAGCTTTGGTTCAAAAATAACACGTTCTGGTTGAATTGAGTTTTTCTGCAAATTCTAAGATATACTTGGGTTTAACTCCCCAGGGAAACATCAGATCACAAAATGGGTTGGTTTTTTAGCATTCCCGACTCAGGACACTACTTATATACGTTTGTTTTTCGAATCTGGGCTTTGGTTCAAAAGTAACACGTTCTGGTTGAATTGAGTTTTTCTGCAAATTCTAAGATATACTTGGGGGTAACTCCCCAGGGAAACATCAGATCACAAAATGGGTTGGTTTTTTAGCATTCCCGACTCAGGACACTACTAATATATGTTTGTTTTTCGAATCTGAGCTTTGGTTCAAAAGAAAACGTTCTGGCTTGAATTGAGTTTTTCTGCAAATTCTAAGGTATACTTGGGTATAAATCCCCAGGGAAACATCAGATCACAAAATTGAGTGGTTTTTTAGCATTCCCGACTCAGGACACTACTAATATACGTTTGTTTTTCGAATCTGAGCTTTGGTTCAAAACTAACACGTTCTGGTTGAATTGAGTTTTTCTGCAAATTCTAAGATATACTTGGGTTTAACTCCCCAGGGAAACATCAGATCACAAAATGGGTTGGTTTTTTAGCATTCCCGACTCAGGACACTACTAATATACGTTTGTTTTTCGAATCTGAGCTTTGGTTCAAAAGAAAACGTTCTGGTTGAATTGAGTTTTTCTGCAAATTCTAAGGTATACTTGGGTGTAACTCCCCAGGGAAACATCAGATCACAAAATGGGTTGGTTTTTTAGCATTCCCGACTCAGGACACTACTAATATACGTTTGTTTTTCGAATCTGAGCTTTGGTTCAAAAGTAACACGTTCTGGTTGAATTGAGTTTTTCTGCAAATTCTAAGATATACTTGGGTGTAACTCCCCAGGGAAACATCAGATCACAAAATGGGTTGGTTTTTTAGCATTCCCGACTCAGGACACTACTAATATACGTTTGTTTTTCGAATCTGAGCTTTGGTTCAAAAGTAACACGTTCTGGTTCAATTGAGTTTTTCTGCAAATTCTAAGAGATAGTTGGATGTAACTCCCCAGGGAAACATCAGATCACAAAATGGGTTGGTTTTTTAGCATTCCCGACTCAGGACACTACTAATATACGTTTGTTTTTCGAATCTGAGCTTTGGTTCAAAAGTAACACGTTCTGGTTGAATTGAGTTTTTCTGCAAATTCTAAGATATACTTGGGTTTAACTCCCCAGGGAAACATCAGATCACAAAATGGGTTAGTTTTTTAGCATTCCCGACTCAGGACACTACTTATATACGTTTGTTTTTCGAATCTGGGCTTTGGTTCAAAACTAACACGTTCTGGTTGAATTGAGTTTTTCTGCAAATTCTAAGATATACTTGGGTGTAACTCCCCAGGGAAACATCAGATCACAAAATGGGTTGGTTTTTTAGCATTCCCGACTCAGGACACTACTAATATACGTTTGTTTTTCGAATCTGAGCTTTGGTTCAAAAGTAACACGTTCTGGTTGAATTTTCTGCAAATTCTAAGATATACTTGGGTTTAACTCCCCAGGGAAACATCAGATCACAAAATGGGTTGGTTTTTTAGCATTCCCGACTCAGGACACTACTTATATACGTTTGTTTTTCGAATCTGGCCTTTGGTTCAAAACTAACACGTTCTGGTTGAATTGAGTTTTTCTGCAAATTCTAAGATATACTTGGGTGTAACTCCCCAGGGAAACATCAGATCACAAAATGGGTTGGTTTTTTAGCATTCCCGACTCAGGACACTACTATATGTTTGTTTTTCGAATCTGAGCTTTGGTTCAAAAGAAAACGTTCTGGTTGAATTGAGTTTTTCTGCAAATTCTAAGGTATACTTGGGTTTAACTCCCCAGGGATACATCAGATCACAAAATGGGTTGGTTTTTTAGCATTCCCGACTCAGGACACTACTTATATACGTTTTTTTTTTCGAATCTGAGCTTTGGTTCAAAAGTAACACGTTCTGGTTGAATTGAGTTTTTCTGCAAATTCTAAGATATACTTGGGTGTAACTCCCCAGGGAAACATCAGATCACAAAATGGGTTGGTTTTTTAGCATTCCCGCCTCAGGACACTACTAATATATGTTTGTTTTTCGAATCTGAGCTTTGGTTCAAAAGTTACACGTTCTGGTTCAATTGAGTTTTTCTGCAAATTCTAAGATATACTTGGGTTTAACTCCCCAGGGAAACATCAGATCACAAAATGGGTTGGTTTTTTAGCATTCCCGACTCAGGACACTACTAATATACGTTTGTTTTTCGAATCTGAGCTTTGGTTCAAAAGTTACACGTTCTGGTTCAATTGATTTTTTCTGCAAATTCTAAGATATACTTGGGTGTAACTCCCCAGGGAAACATCAGTTCACAAAATGGGTTGGTTTTTTAGCATTCCCGACTCAGGACACTACTAATATACGTTTGTTTTTAGAATCTGAGCTTTGGTTCAAAAGTAACACGTTCTGGTTGAATTGAGTTTTTCTGCACATTCTAAGATATACTTGGGTGTAACTCCCCAGGGAAACATCAGATCACAAAATGGGTTGGTTTTTTAGCATTCCCGACTCAGGACACTACTAATATACGTTTGTTTTTCGAATCTGAGCTTTGGTTCAAAAGTAACACGTTCTGGTTCAATTGAGTTTTTCTGCAAATTCTAAGATATACTTGGATGTAACTCCCCAGGGAAACATCAGATCACAAAATTGGTTGGTTTTTTAGCATTCCCGACTCAGGACACTACTAATATATGTTTGTTTTTCGAATCTGAGCTTTGGTTCAAAAGAAAACGTTCTGTTTGAATTGAGTGTTTCTGCAAATTCTAAGGTATACTTGGGTGTAACTCCCCAGGGAAACATCAGATCACAAAATTGAGTGGTTTTTTAGCATTCCCGACTCAGGACACTACTAATATACGTTTGTTTTTCGAATCTGAGCTTTGGTTCAAAACTAACACGTTCTGGTTGAATTGAGTTTTTCTGCAAATTCTAAGATATACTTGGGTGTAACTCCCCAGGGAAACATCAGATCACAAAATGGGTTGGTTTTTTAGCATTCCCGACTCAGGACACTACTAATATACGTTTGTTTTTCGAATCTGAGCTTTGGTTCAAAAGTAACACGTTCTGGTTGAATTTTCTGCAAATTCTAAGATATACTTGGGTTTAACTCCCCAGGGAAACATCAGATCACAAAATGGGTTGGTTTTTTAGCATTCCCGACTCAGGACACTACTTATATACGTTTGTTTTTCGAATCTGGCCTTTGGTTCAAAAGTAACACGTTCTGGTTGAATTGAGTTTTTCTGCAAATTCTAAGATATACTTGGGTGTAACTCCCCAGGGAAACATCAGATCACAAAATGGGTTGGTTTTTTAGCATTCCCGACTCAGGACACTACTATATGTTTGTTTTTCGAATCTGAGCTTTGGTTCAAAAGAAAACGTTCTGGTTGAATTGAGTTTTTCTGCAAATTCTAAGGTATACTTGGGTTTAACTCCCCAGGGAAGCATCAGATCACAAAATGGGTTGGTTTTTTAGCATTCCCGACTCAGGACACTACTTATATACGTTTTTTTTTCGAATCTGAGCTTTGGTTCAAAAGTAACACGTTCTGGTTGAATTGAGTTTTTCTGCAAATTCTAAGATATACTTGGGTGTAACTCCCCAGGGAAACATCAGATCACAAAATGGGTTGGTTTTTTAGCATTCCCGCCTCAGGACACTACTAATATATGTTTGTTTTTCGAATCTGAGCTTTGGTTCAAAAGTTACACGTTCTGGTTCAATTGAGTTTTTCTGCAAATTCTAAGATATACTTGGGTTTAACTCCCCAGGGAAACATCAGATCACAAAATGGGTTGGTTTTTTAGCATTCCCGACTCAGGACACTACTAATATACGTTTGTTTTTCGAATCTGAGCTTTGGTTCAAAAGTTACACGTTCTGGTTCAATTGATTTTTTCTGCAAATTCTAAGATATACTTGGGTGTAACTCCCCAGGGAAACATCAGTTCACAAAATGGGTTGGTTTTTTAGCATTCCCGACTCAGGACACTACTAATATACGTTTGTTTTTAGAATCTGAGCTTTGGTTCAAAACTAACACGTTCTGGTTGAATTGAGTTTTTCTGCAAATTCTAAGATATACTTGGGTGTAACTCCCCAGGGAAACATCAGATCACAAAATGAGTTGGTTTTTTAGCATTCCCGACTCAGGACACTACTAATATACGTTTGTTTTTCGAATCTGAGCTTTGGTTCAAAAGTAACACGTTCTGGTTCAATTGAGTTTTTCTGCAAATTCTAAGATATACTTGGATGTAACTCCCCAGGGAAACATCAGATCACAAAATTGGTTGGTTTTTTAGCATTCCCGACTCAGGACACTACTAATATACGTTTGTTTTTCGAATCTGAACTTTGGTTCAAAAGTAACACGTTCTGGTTGAATTGAGTTTTTCTGCAAATTCTAAGATATACTTGGGTGTAACTCCCCAGGGAAACATCAGATCACAAAATGGGTTGGTTTTTTAGCATTCCCGACTCAGGACACTACTAATATACGTTTGTTTTTCGAATCTGAGCTTTGGTTCAAAAGTAACACGTTCTGGTTGAATTGAGTTTTTCTGCAAATTCTAAGATATACTTGGGTTTAACTCCCCAGGGAAACATCAGATCACAAAATGGGTTGGTTTTTTAGCATTCCCGACTCAGGACACTACTTATATACGTTTGTTTTTCGAATCTGGGCTTTGGTTCAAAAGTAACACGTTCTGGTTCAATTGAGTTTTTCTGCAAATTCTAAGATATACTTGGGGGTAACTCCCCAGGGAAACATCAGATCACAAAATGGGTTGGTTTTTTAGCATTCCCGACTCAGGACACTACTAATATATGTTTGTTTTTCGAATCTGAGCTTTGGTTCAAAAGAAAACGTTCTGGTTGAATTGAGTTTTTCTGCAAATTCTAAGGTATACTTGGGTATAAATCCCCAGGGAAACATCAGATCACAAAATTGAGTGGTTTTTTAGCATTCCCGACTCAGGACACTACTAATATACGTTTGTTTTTCGAATCTGAGCTTTGGTTCAAAACTAACACGTTCTGGTTGAATTGAGTTTTTCTGCAAATTCTAAGATATACTTGGGTTTAACTCCCCAGGGAAACATCAGATCACAAAATGGGTTGGTTTTTTAGCATTCCCGACTCAGGACACTACTTATATACGTTGGTTTTTCGAATCTGGGCTTTGGTTCAAAAGTAACACGTTCTGGTTGAATTGAGTTTTTCTGCAAATTCTAAGATATACTTGGGTGTAACTCCACAGGGAAACATCAGATCACAAAATGGGTTGGTTTTTTAGCATTCCCGACTCAGGACACTACTATATGTTTGTTTTTCGAATCTGAGGTTTGGTTCAAAAGAAAACGTTCTGGTTGAATTGAGTTTTTCTGCAAATTCTAAGGTATACTTGGTTGTAACTCCCCAGGGAAACATCAGATCACAAAATGGGTTGGTTTTTTAGCATTCCCGACTCAGGACACTACTAATATACGTTTGTTTTTCGAATCTGAGCTTTGGTTCAAAACTAACACGTTCTGGTTGAATTGAGTTTTTCTGCAAATTCTAAGATATACTTGGGTGTAACTCCCCAGGGAAACATCAGATCAAAAAATAGGTTGGTTTTTTAGCATTCCCGACTCAGGACACTACTAATATATGTTTGTTTTTCGAATCTGAGCTTTGGTTCAAAAGTAACACGTTCTGGTTGAATTGAGTTTTTCTGCAAATTCTAAGATATACTTGGGTGTAACTCCCCAGGGAAACATCAGATCACAAAATGGGTTGGTTTTTTAGCATTCCCGACTCAGGACACTACTAATATATGTTTGTTTTTCGAATCTGAGCTTTGGTTCAAAAGTAACATGTTCTGGTTCAATTGAGTTTTTCTGCAAATTCTAAGATATACTTGGGTTTAACTCCCCAGGGAAACATCAGATCACAAAATGGGTTGGTTTGTTAGCATTCCCGACTCAGGACACTACTAATATACGTTTGTTTTTCGAATCTGAGCTTTGGTTCAAAACTAACACGTTCTGGTTGAATTGAGTTTTTCTGCAAATTCTAAGATATACTTGGGTGTAACTCCCCAGGAAAACATCAGATCACAAAATGGGTTGGTTTTTTAGCATTCCCGACTCAGGACACTATTAATATATGTTTGTTTTTCGAATCTGAGCTTTGGTTCAAAAGTAACACGTTCTGGTTGAATTGAGTTTTTCTGCAAATTCTAAGATATACTTGGGTGTAACTCCCCAGGGAAACATCAGATCACAAAATGGGTTGGTTTTTTAGCATTCCCGACTCAGGACACTACTAATATACGTTTGTTTTTCGAATCTGAGCTTTGGTTCAAAAGTAACACGTTCTGGTTGAATTTTCTGCAAATTCTAAGATATACTTGGGTTTAACTCCCCAGGGAAACATCAGATCACAAAATGGGTTGGTTTTTTAGCATTCCCGACTCAGGACACTACTTATATACGTTTGTTTTTCGAATCTGGCCTTTGGTTCAAAAGTAACACGTTCTGGTTGAATTGAGTTTTTCTGCAAATTCTAAGATATACTTGGGTGTAACTCCCCAGGGAAACATCAGATCACAAAATGGGTTGGTTTTTTAGCATTTCCGACTCAGGACACTACTATATGTTTGTTTTTCGAATCTGAGCTTTGGTTCAAAAGAAAACGTTCTGGTTGAATTGAGTTTTTCTGCAAATTCTAAGGTATACTTGGGTTTAACTCCCCAGGGAAACATCAGATCACAAAATGGGTTGGTTTTTTAGCATTCCCGACTCAGGACACTACTAATATATGTTTGTTTTTCGAATCTGAGCTTTGGTTCAAAAGAAAACGTTCTGGTTGAATTGAGTTTTTCTGCAAATTCTAAGGTATACTTGGGTATAAATCCCCAGGGAAACATCAGATCACAAAATTGAGTGGTTTTTTAGCATTCCCGACTCAGGACACTACTAATATACGTTTGTTTTTCGAATCTGAGCTTTGGTTCAAAACTAACACGTTCTGGTTGAATTGAGTTTTTCTGCAAATTCTAAGATATACTTGGGTTTAACTCCCCAGGGAAACATCAGATCACAAAATGGGTTGGTTTTTTAGCATTCCCGACTCAGGACACTACTTATATACGTTGGTTTTTCGAATCTGGGCTTTGGTTCAAAAGTAACACGTTCTGGTTGAATTGAGTTTTTCTGCAAATTCTAAGATATACTTGGGTGTAACTCCACAGGGAAACATCAGATCACAAAATGGGTTGGTTTTTTAGCATTCCCGACTCAGGACACTACTATATGTTTGTTTTTCGAATCTGAGGTTTGGTTCAAAAGAAAACGTTCTGGTTGAATTGAGTTTTTCTGCAAATTCTAAGGTATACTTGGTTGTAACTCCCCAGGGAAACATCAGATCACAAAATGGGTTGGTTTTTTAGCATTCCCGACTCAGGACACTACTAATATACGTTTGTTTTTCGAATCTGAGCTTTGGTTCAAAACTAACACGTTCTGGTTGAATTGAGTTTTTCTGCAAATTCTAAGATATACTTGGGTGTAACTCCCCAGGGAAACATCAGATCAAAAAATAGGTTGGTTTTTTAGCATTCCCGACTCAGGACACTACTAATATATGTTTGTTTTTCGAATCTGAGCTTTGGTTGAAAAGTAACACGTTCTGGTTGAATTGAGTTTTTCTGCAAATTCTAAGATATACTTGGGTGTAACTCCCCAGGGAAACATCAGATCACAAAATGGGTTGGTTTTTTAGCATTCCCGACTCAGGACACTACTAATATATGTTTGTTTTTCGAATCTGAGCTTTGGTTCAAAAGTAACATGTTCTGGTTCAATTGAGTTTTTCTGCAAATTCTAAGATATACTTGGGTGTAACTCCCCAGGGAAACATCAGATCACAAAATGGGTTGGTTTTTTAGCATTCCCGACTCAGGACACTACTAATATACGTTTGTTTTTCGAATCTGAGCTTTGGTTCAAAAGTAACACGTTCTGGTTGAATTTTCTGCAAATTCTAAGATATACTTGGGTGTAACTCCCCAGGGAAACATCAGATCACAAAATGGGTTGGTTTTTTAGCATTCCCGACTCAGGACACTACTAATATACGTTTGTTTTTCGAATCTGAGCTTTGGTTCAAAAGTAACACGTTCTGGTTGAATTTTCTGCAAATTCTAAGATATACTTGGGTTTAACTCCCCAGGGAAACATCAGATCACAAAATGGGTTGGTTTTTTAGCATTCCCGACTCAGGACACTACTTATATACGTTTGTTTTTCGAATCTGGCCTTTGGTTCAAAAGTAACACGTTCTGGTTGAATTGAGTTTTTCTGCAAATTCTAAGATATACTTGGGTGTAACTCCCCAGGGAAACATCAGATCACAAAATGGGTTGGTTTTTTAGCATTTCCGACTCAGGACACTACTATATGTTTGTTTTTCAAATCTGAGCTTTGGTTCAAAAGAAAACGTTCTGGTTGAATTGAGTTTTTCTGCAAATTCTAAGGTATACTTGGGTTTAACTCCCCAGGGAAACATCAGATCACAAAATGGGTTGGTTTTTTAGCATTCCCGACTCAGGACACTACTTATATACGTTTTTTTTTTCGAATCTGAGCTTTGGTTCAAAAGTAACACGTTCTGGTTGAATTGAGTTTTTCTGCAAATTCTAAGATATACTTGGGTGTAACTCCCCAGGGAAACATCAGATCACAAAATGGGTTGGTTTTTTAGCATTCCCGCCTCAGGACACTACTAATATATGTTTGTTTTTCGAATCTGAGCTTTGGTTCAAAAGTTACACGTTCTGGTTCAATTGAGTTTTTCTGCAAATTCTAAGATATACTTGGGTTTAACTCCCCAGGGAAACATCAGATCACAAAATGGGTTGGTTTTTTAGCATTCCCGACTCAGGACACTACTAATATACGTTTGTTTTTCGAATCTGAGCTTTGGTTCAAAAGTTACACGTTCTGGTTCAATTGATTTTTTCTGCAAATTCTAAGATATACTTGGGTGTAACTCCCCAGGGAAACATCAGTTCACAAAATGGGTTGGTTTTTTAGCATTCCCGACTCAGGACACTACTAATATACGTTTGTTTTTAGAATCTGAGCTTTGGTTCAAAAGTAACACGTTCTGGTTGAATTGAGTTTTTCTGCAAATTCTAAGATATACTTGGGTGTAACTCCCCAGGGAAACATCAGATCACAAAATGGGTTGGTTTTTTAGCATTCCCGACTCAGGACACTACTAATATACGTTTGTTTTTCGAATCTGAGCTTTGGTTCAAAAGTAACACGTTCTGGTTCAATTGAGTTTTTCTGCAAATTCTAAGATATACTTGGATGTAACTCCCCAGGGAAACATCAGATCACAAAATTGGTTGGTTTTTTAGCATTCCCGACTCAGGACACTACTAATATACGTTTGTTTTTCGAATCTGAACTTTGGTTCAAAAGTAACACGTTCTGGTTGAATTGAGTTTTTCTGCAAATTCTAAGATATACTTGGGTGTAACTCCCCAGGGAAACATCAGATCACAAAATGGGTTGGTTTTTTAGCATTCCCGACTCAGGACACTACTAATATACGTTTGTTTTTCGAATCTGAGCTTTGGTTCAAAAGTAACACGTTCTGGTTGAATTGAGTTTTTCTGCAAATTCTAAGATATACTTGGGTTTAACTCCCCAGGGAAACATCAGATCACAAAATGGGTTGGTTTTTTAGCATTCCCGACTCAGGACACTACTTATATACGTTTGTTTTTCGAATCTGGGCTTTGGTTCAAAAGTAACACGTTCTGGTTGAATTGAGTTTTTCTGCAAATTCTAAGATATACTTGGGGGTAACTCCCCAGGGAAACATCAGATCACAAAATGGGTTGGTTTTTTAGCATTCCCGACTCAGGACACTACTAATATATGTTTGTTTTTCGAATCTGAGCTTTGGTTCAAAAGAAAACGTTCTGGTTGAATTGAGTTTTTCTGCAAATTCTAAGGTATACTTGGGTATAAATCCCCAGGGAAACATCAGATCACAAAATTGAGTGGTTTTTTAGCATTCCCGACTCAGGACACTACTAATATACGTTTGTTTTTCGAATCTGAGCTTTGGTTCAAAACTAACACGTTCTGGTTGAATTGAGTTTTTCTGCAAATTCTAAGATATACTTGGGTTTAACTCCCCAGGGAAACATCAGATCACAAAATGGGTTGGTTTTTTAGCATTCCCGACTCAGGACACTACTTATATACGTTGGTTTTTCGAATCTGGGCTTTGGTTCAAAAGTAACACGTTCTGGTTGAATTGAGTTTTTCTGCAAATTCTAAGATATACTTGGGTGTAACTCCACAGGGAAACATCAGATCACAAAATGGGTTGGTTTTTTAGCATTCCCGACTCAGGACACTACTATATGTTTGTTTTTCGAATCTGAGCTTTGGTTCAAAAGTAACACGTTCTGGTTGAATTGAGTTTTTCTGCAAATTCTAAGATATACTTGGGTGTAACTCCCCAGGGAAACATCAGATCACAAAATGGGTTGGTTTTTTAGCATTCCCGACTCAGGACACTACTAATATATGTTTGTTTTTCGAATCTGAGCTTTGGTTCAAAAGTAACATGTTCTGGTTCAATTGAGTTTTTCTGCAAATTCTAAGATATACTTGGGTTTAACTCCCCAGGGAAACATCAGATCACAAAATGGGTTGGTTTGTTAGCATTCCCGACTCAGGACACTACTAATATACGTTTGTTTTTCGAATCTGAGCTTTGGTTCAAAACTAACACGTTCTGGTTGAATTGAGTTTTTCTGCAAATTCTAAGATATACTTGGGTGTAACTCCCCAGGAAAACATCAGATCACAAAATGGGTTGGTTTTTTAGCATTCCCGACTCAGGACACTATTAATATATGTTTGTTTTTCGAATCTGAGCTTTGGTTCAAAAGTAACACGTTCTGGTTGAATTGAGTTTTTCTGCAAATTCTAAGATATACTTGGGTTTAACTCCCCAGGGAAACATCAGATCACAAAATGGGTTGGTTTTTTAGCATTCCCGACTCAGGACACTAGTAATATACGTTTGTTTTTCGAATCTGAGCTTTGGTTCAAAAGAAAACGTTCTGGTTGAATTGAGTTTTTCTGCAAATTCTAAGGTATACTTGGGTGTAACTCCCCAGGGAAACATCAGATCACAAAATGGGTTGGTTTTTTAGCATTCCCGACTCAGGACACTACTAATATACGTTTGTTTTTCGAATCTGAGCTTTGGTTCAAAAGAAAACGTTCTGGTTGATTTGAGTTTTTCTGCAAATTCTAAGGTATACTTGGGTGTAACTCGCCAGGGAAACATCAGATCACAAAATGGGTTGGTTCTTTAGCATTCCCGACTCAGGACACTACTAATATACGTTTGTTTTTCGAATCTGAGCTTTGGTTCAAAACTAACACGTTCTGGTTCAATTGAGTTTTTCTGCAAATTCTAAGATATACTTGGGTGTAACTCCCCAGGGAAACATCAGATCACAAAATGGGTTGGTTTTTTAGCATTCCCGACTCAGGACACTACTAATATACGTTTGTTTTTCGAATCTGAGCTTTGGTTCAAAAGTTACACGTTCTGGTTCAATTGAGTTTTTCTGCAAATTCTAAGATATACTTGGGTGTAACTCCCCAGGGAAACATCAGATCACAAAATGGGTTGGTTTTTTAGCATTCCCGACTCAGGACACTACTAATATACGTTTGTTTTTCGAATCTGAGCTTTGGTTCAAAAGTTACACGTTCTGGTTCAATTGATTTTTTCTGCAAATTCTAAGATATACTTGGGTGTAACTCCCCAGGGAAACATCAGATCACAAAATGGGTTGGTTTTTTAGCATTCCCGACTCAGGACACTACTAATATACGTTTGTTTTTCGAATCTGAGCTTTGGTTCAAAAGTTACACGTTCTGGTTCAATTGAGTTTTTCTGCAAATTCTAAGATATACTTGGGTGTAACTCCCCAGGGAAACATCAGATCACAAAATGGGTTGGTTTTTTAGCATTCCCGACTCAGGACACTACTAATATACGTTTGTTTTTCGAATCTGAGCTTTGGTTCAAAAGTTACACGTTCTGGTTCAATTGATTTTTTCTGCAAATTCTAAGATATACTTGGGTGTAACTCCCCAGGGAAACATCAGATCACAAAATGGGTTGGTTTTTTAGCATTCCCGACTCAGGACACTACTAATATACGTTTGTTTTTCGAATCTGAGCTTTGGTTCAAAAGTAACACGTTCTGGTTGAATTGAGTTTTTCTGCAAATTCTAAGATATACTTGGGTGTAACTCCCCAGGGAAACATCAGATCACAAAATGGGTTGGTTTTTTAGCATTCCCGACTCAGGACACTACTAATATACGTTTGTTTTTCGAATCTGAGCTTTGGTTCAAAAGTAACACGTTCTGGTTCAATTGAGTTTTTCTGCAAATTCTAAGATATACTTGGATGTAACTCCCCAGGGAAACATCAGATCACAAAATGGGTTGGTTTTTTAGCATTCCCGACTCAGGACACTACTAATATACGTTTGTTTTTCGAATCTGAGCTTTGGTTCAAAAGTAACACGTTCTGGTTGAATTGAGTTTTTCTGCAAATTCTAAGATATACTTGGGTTTAACTCCCCAGGGAAACATCAGATCACAAAATGGGTTAGTTTTTTAGCATTCCCGACTCAGGACACTACTTATATACGTTTGTTTTTCGAATCTGGGCTTTGGTTCAAAATTAACACGTTCTGGTTGAATTGAGTTTTTCTGCAAATTCTAAGATATACTTGGGGGTAACTCCCCAGGGAAACATCAGATCACAAAATGGGTTGGTTTTTTAGCATTCCCGACTCAGGACACTACTAATATATGTTTGTTTTTCGAATCTGAGCTTTGGTTCAAAAGAAAACGTTCTGTTTGAATTGAGTGTTTCTGCAAATTCTAAGGTATACTTGGGTGTAACTCCCCAGGGAAACATCAGATCACAAAATTGAGTGGTTTTTTAGCATTCCCGACTCAGGACACTACTAATATACGTTTGTTTTTCGAATCTGAGCTTTGGTTCAAAAGTAACACGTTCTGGTTGAATTGAGTTTTTCTGCAAATTCTAAGATATACTTGGGTGTAACTCCCCAGGGAAACATCAGATCACAAAATGGGTTGGTTTTTTAGCATTCCCGACTCAGGACACTACTAATATACGTTTGTTTTTCGAATCTGAGCTTTGGTTCAAAAGTAACACGTTCTGGTTGAATTTTCTGCAAATTCTAAGATATACTTGGGTTTAACTCCCCAGGGAAACATCAGATCACAAAATGGGTTGGTTTTTTAGCATTCCCGACTCAGGACACTACTTATATACGTTTGTTTTTCGAATCTGGGCTTTGGTTCAAAAGTAACACGTTCTGGTTGAATTGAGTTTTTCTGCAAATTCTAAGATATACTTGGGTGTAACTCCCCAGGGAAACATCAGATCACAAAATGGGTTGGTTTTTTAGCATTCCCGACTCAGGACACTACTATATGTTTGTTTTTCGAATCTGAGCTTTGGTTCAAAAGTAACACGTTCTGGTTGAATTGAGTTTTTCTGCAAATTCTAAGATATACTTGGGTGTAACTCCCCAGGGAAACATCAGATCACAAAATGGGTTGGTTTTTTAGCATTCCCGACTCAGGACACTACTAATATATGTTTGTTTTTCGAATCTGAGCTTTGGTTCAAAAGTAACATGTTCTGGTTCAATTGAGTTTTTCTGCAAATTCTAAGATATACTTGGGTTTAACTCCCCAGGGAAACATCAGATCACAAAATGGGTTGGTTTGTTAGCATTCCCGACTCAGGACACTACTAATATACGTTTGTTTTTCGAATCTGAGCTTTGGTTCAAAACTAACACGTTCTGGTTGAATTGAGTTTTTCTGCAAATTCTAAGATATACTTGGGTGTAACTCCCCAGGAAAACATCAGATCACAAAATGGGTTGGTTTTTTAGCATTCCCGACTCAGGACACTATTAATATATGTTTGTTTTTCGAATCTGAGCTTTGGTTCAAAAGTAACACGTTCTGGTTGAATTGAGTTTTTCTGCAAATTCTAAGATATACTTGGGTTTAACTCCCCAGGGAAACATCAGATCACAAAATGGGTTGGTTTTTTAGCATTCCCGACTCAGGACACTAGTAATATACGTTTGTTTTTCGAATCTGAGCTTTGGTTCAAAAGAAAACGTTCTGGTTGAATTGAGTTTTTCTGCAAATTCTAAGGTATACTTGGGTGTAACTCCCCAGGGAAACATCAGATCACAAAATGGGTTGGTTTTTTAGCATTCCCGACTCAGGACACTACTAATATACGTTTGTTTTTCGAATCTGAGCTTTGGTTCAAAAGAAAACGTTCTGGTTGATTTGAGTTTTTCTGCAAATTCTAAGGTATACTTGGGTGTAACTCCCCAGGGAAACATCAGATCACAAAATGGGTTGGTTCTTTAGCATTCCCGACTCAGGACACTACTAATATACGTTTGTTTTTCGAATCTGAGCTTTGGTTCAAAACTAACACGTTCTGGTTCAATTGAGTTTTTCTGCAAATTCTAAGATATACTTGGGTGTAACTCCCCAGGGAAACATCAGATCACAAAATGGGTTGGTTTTTTAGCATTCCCGACTCAGGACACTACTAATATACGTTTGTTTTTCGAATCTGAGCTTTGGTTCAAAAGTTACACGTTCTGGTTCAATTGAGTTTTTCTGCAAATTCTAAGATATACTTGGGTGTAACTCCCCAGGGAAACATCAGATCACAAAATGGGTTGGTTTTTTAGCATTCCCGACTCAGGACACTACTAATATACGTTTGTTTTTCGAATCTGAGCTTTGGTTCAAAAGTTACACGTTCTGGTTCAATTGATTTTTTCTGCAAATTCTAAGATATACTTGGGTGTAACTCCCCAGGGAAACATCAGATCACAAAATGGGTTGGTTTTTTAGCATTCCCGACTCAGGACACTACTAATATACGTTTGTTTTTCGAATCTGAGCTTTGTTTCAAAAGTTACACGTTCTGGTTCAATTGAGTTTTTCTGCAAATTCTAAGATATACTTGGGTGTAACTCCCCAGGGAAACATCAGATCACAAAATGGGTTGGTTTTTTAGCATTCCCGACTCAGGACACTACTAATATACGTTTGTTTTTCGAATCTGAGCTTTGGTTCAAAAGTTACACGTTCTGGTTCAATTGAGTTTTTCTGCAAATTCTAAGATATACTTGGGTGTAACTCCCCAGGGAAACATCAGATCACAAAATGGGTTGGTTTTTTAGCATTCCCGACTCAGGACACTACTAATATACGTTTGTTTTTCGAATCTGAGCTTTGGTTCAAAAGTTACACGTTCTGGTTCAATTGATTTTTTCTGCAAATTCTAAGATATACTTGGGTGTAACTCCCCAGGGAAACATCAGATCACAAAATGGGTTGGTTTTTTAGCATTCCCGACTCAGGACACTACTAATATACGTTTGTTTTTCGAATCTGAGCTTTGGTTCAAAAGTTACACGTTCTGGTTCAATTGAGTTTTTCTGCAAATTCTAAGATATACTTGGGTGTAACTCCCCAGGGAAACATCAGATCACAAAATGGGTTGGTTTTTTAGCATTCCCGACTCAGGACACTACTAATATACGTTTGTTTTTCGAATCTGAGCTTTGGTTCAAAAGTTACACGTTCTGGTTCAATTGATTTTTTCTGCAAATTCTAAGATATACTTGGGTGTAACTCCCCAGGGAAACATCAGATCACAAAATGGGTTGGTTTTTTAGCATTCCCGACTCAGGACACTACTAATATACGTTTGTTTTTCGAATCTGAGCTTTGGTTCAAAAGTAACACGTTCTGGTTGAATTGAGTTTTTCTGCAAATTCTAAGATATACTTGGGTGTAACTCCCCAGGGAAACATCAGATCACAAAATGGGTTGGTTTTTTAGCATTCCCGACTCAGGACACTACTAATATACGTTTGTTTTTCGAATCTGAGCTTTGGTTCAAAAGTAACACGTTCTGGTTCAATTGAGTTTTTCTGCAAATTCTAAGATATACTTGGATGTAACTCCCCAGGGAAACATCAGATCACAAAATGGGTTGGTTTTTTAGCATTCCCGACTCAGGACACTACTAATATACGTTTGTTTTTCGAATCTGAGCTTTGGTTCAAAAGTAACACGTTCTGGTTGAATTGAGTTTTTCTGCAAATTCTAAGATATACTTGGGTTTAACTCCCCAGGGAAACATCAGATCACAAAATGGGTTAGTTTTTTAGCATTCCCGACTCAGGACACTACTTATATACGTTTGTTTTTCGAATCTGGGCTTTGGTTCAAAATTAACACGTTCTGGTTGAATTGAGTTTTTCTGCAAATTCTAAGATATACTTGGGGGTAACTCCCCAGGGAAACATCAGATCACAAAATGGGTTGGTTTTTTAGCATTCCCGACTCAGGACACTACTAATATATGTTTGTTTTTCGAATCTGAGCTTTGGTTCAAAAGAAAACGTTCTGTTTGAATTGAGTGTTTCTGCAAATTCTAAGGTATACTTGGGTGTAACTCCCCAGGGAAACATCAGATCACAAAATTGAGTGGTTTTTTAGCATTCCCGACTCAGGACACTACTAATATACGTTTGTTTTTCGAATCTGAGCTTTGGTTCAAAAGTAACACGTTCTGGTTGAATTGAGTTTTTCTGCAAATTCTAAGATATACTTGGGTGTAACTCCCCAGGGAAACATCAGATCACAAAATGGGTTGGTTTTTTAGCATTCCCGACTCAGGACACTACTAATATACGTTTGTTTTTCGAATCTGAGCTTTGGTTCAAAAGTAACACGTTCTGGTTGAATTTTCTGCAAATTCTAAGATATACTTGGGTTTAACTCCCCAGGGAAACATCAGATCACAAAATGGGTTGGTTTTTTAGCATTCCCGACTCAGGACACTACTTATATACGTTTGTTTTTCGAATCTGGGCTTTGGTTCAAAAGTAACACGTTCTGGTTGAATTGAGTTTTTCTGCAAATTCTAAGATATACTTGGGTGTAACTCCCCAGGGAAACATCAGATCACAAAATGGGTTGGTTTTTTAGCATTCCCGACTCAGGACACTACTATATGTTTGTTTTTCGAATCTGAGCTTTGGTTCAAAAGTAACACGTTCTGGTTGAATTGAGTTTTTCTGCAAATTCTAAGATATACTTGGGTGTAACTCCCCAGGGAAACATCAGATCACAAAATGGGTTGGTTTTTTAGCATTCCCGACTCAGGACACTACTAATATATGTTTGTTTTTCGAATCTGAGCTTTGGTTCAAAAGTAACATGTTCTGGTTCAATTGAGTTTTTCTGCAAATTCTAAGATATACTTGGGTTTAACTCCCCAGGGAAACATCAGATCACAAAATGGGTTGGTTTGTTAGCATTCCCGACTCAGGACACTACTAATATACGTTTGTTTTTCGAATCTGAGCTTTGGTTCAAAACTAACACGTTCTGGTTGAATTGAGTTTTTCTGCAAATTCTAAGATATACTTGGGTGTAACTCCCCAGGAAAACATCAGATCACAAAATGGGTTGGTTTTTTAGCATTCCCGACTCAGGACACTATTAATATATGTTTGTTTTTCGAATCTGAGCTTTGGTTCAAAAGTAACACGTTCTGGTTGAATTGAGTTTTTCTGCAAATTCTAAGATATACTTGGGTTTAACTCCCCAGGGAAACATCAGATCACAAAATGGGTTGGTTTTTTAGCATTCCCGACTCAGGACACTAGTAATATACGTTTGTTTTTCGAATCTGAGCTTTGGTTCAAAAGAAAACGTTCTGGTTGAATTGAGTTTTTCTGCAAATTCTAAGGTATACTTGGGTGTAACTCCCCAGGGAAACATCAGATCACAAAATGGGTTGGTTTTTTAGCATTCCCGACTCAGGACACTACTAATATACGTTTGTTTTTCGAATCTGAGCTTTGGTTCAAAAGAAAACGTTCTGGTTGATTTGAGTTTTTCTGCAAATTCTAAGGTATACTTGGGTGTAACTCCCCAGGGAAACATCAGATCACAAAATGGGTTGGTTCTTTAGCATTCCCGACTCAGGACACTACTAATATACGTTTGTTTTTCGAATCTGAGCTTTGGTTCAAAACTAACACGTTCTGGTTCAATTGAGTTTTTCTGCAAATTCTAAGATATACTTGGGTGTAACTCCCCAGGGAAACATCAGATCACAAAATGGGTTGGTTTTTTAGCATTCCCGACTCAGGACACTACTAATATACGTTTGTTTTTCGAATCTGAGCTTTGGTTCAAAAGTTACACGTTCTGGTTCAATTGAGTTTTTCTGCAAATTCTAAGATATACTTGGGTGTAACTCCCCAGGGAAACATCAGATCACAAAATGGGTTGGTTTTTTAGCATTCCCGACTCAGGACACTACTAATATACGTTTGTTTTTCGAATCTGAGCTTTGGTTCAAAAGTTACACGTTCTGGTTCAATTGATTTTTTCTGCAAATTCTAAGATATACTTGGGTGTAACTCCCCAGGGAAACATCAGATCACAAAATGGGTTGGTTTTTTAGCATTCCCGACTCAGGACACTACTAATATACGTTTGTTTTTCGAATCTGAGCTTTGTTTCAAAAGTTACACGTTCTGGTTCAATTGAGTTTTTCTGCAAATTCTAAGATATACTTGGGTGTAACTCCCCAGGGAAACATCAGATCACAAAATGGGTTGGTTTTTTAGCATTCCCGACTCAGGACACTACTAATATACGTTTGTTTTTCGAATCTGAGCTTTGGTTCAAAAGTTACACGTTCTGGTTCAATTGATTTTTTCTGCAAATTCTAAGATATACTTGGGTGTAACTCCCCAGGGAAACATCAGATCACAAAATGGGTTGGTTTTTTAGCATTCCCGACTCAGGACACTACTAATATACGTTTGTTTTTCGAATCTGAGCTTTGGTTCAAAAGTAACACGTTCTGGTTGAATTGAGTTTTTCTGCAAATTCTAAGATATACTTGGGTGTAACTCCCCAGGGAAACATCAGATCACAAAATGGGTTGGTTTTTTAGCATTCCCGACTCAGGACACTACTAATATACGTTTGTTTTTCGAATCTGAGCTTTGGTTCAAAAGTAACACGTTCTGGTTCAATTGAGTTTTTCTGCAAATTCTAAGATATACTTGGATGTAACTCCCCAGGGAAACATCAGATCACAAAATGGGTTGGTTTTTTAGCATTCCCGACTCAGGACACTACTAATATACGTTTGTTTTTCGAATCTGAGCTTTGGTTCAAAAGTAACACGTTCTGGTTGAATTGAGTTTTTCTGCAAATTCTAAGATATACTTGGGTTTAACTCCCCAGGGAAACATCAGATCACAAAATGGGTTAGTTTTTTAGCATTCCCGACTCAGGACACTACTTATATACGTTTGTTTTTCGAATCTGGGCTTTGGTTCAAAATTAACACGTTCTGGTTGAATTGAGTTTTTCTGCAAATTCTAAGATATACTTGGGGGTAACTCCCCAGGGAAACATCAGATCACAAAATGGGTTGGTTTTTTAGCATTCCCGACTCAGGACACTACTAATATATGTTTGTTTTTCGAATCTGAGCTTTGGTTCAAAAGAAAACGTTCTGTTTGAATTGAGTGTTTCTGCAAATTCTAAGGTATACTTGGGTGTAACTCCCCAGGGAAACATCAGATCACAAAATTGAGTGGTTTTTTAGCATTCCCGACTCAGGACACTACTAATATACGTTTGTTTTTCGAATCTGAGCTTTGGTTCAAAAGTAACACGTTCTGGTTGAATTGAGTTTTTCTGCAAATTCTAAGATATACTTGGGTGTAACTCCCCAGGGAAACATCAGATCACAAAATGGGTTGGTTTTTTAGCATTCCCGACTCAGGACACTACTAATATACGTTTGTTTTTCGAATCTGAGCTTTGGTTCAAAAGTAACACGTTCTGGTTGAATTTTCTGCAAATTCTAAGATATACTTGGGTTTAACTCCCTAGGGAAACATCAGATCACAAAATGGGTTGGTTTTTTAGCATTCCCGACTCAGGACACTACTTATATACGTTTGTTTTTCGAATCTGGGCTTTGGTTCAAAAGTAACACGTTCTGGTTGAATTGAGTTTTTCTGCAAATTCTAAGATATACTTGGGTGTAACTCCCCAGGGAAACATCAGATCACAAAATGGGTTGGTTTTTTAGCATTCCCGACTCAGGACACTACTAATATATGTTTGTTTTTCGAATCTGAGCTTTGGTTCAAAAGAAAACGTTCTGTTTGAATTGAGTGTTTCTGCAAATTCTAAGGTATCCTTGGGTGTAACTCCCCAGGGAAACATCAGATCACAAAATTGAGTGGTTTTTTAGCATTCCCGACTCAGGACACTACTAATATACGTTTGTTTTTCGAATCTGAGCTTTGGTTCAAAAGTTACACGTTCTGGTTCAATTGAGTTTTTCTGCAAATTCTAAGATATACTTGGGTGTAACTCCCCAGGGAAACATCAGATCACAAAATGGGTTGGTTTTTTAGCATTCCCGACTCAGGACACTACTTATATACGTTTGTTTTTCGAATCTGGGCTTTGGTTCAAAAGTAACACGTTCTGGTTGAATTGAGTTTTTCTGCAAATTCTAAGATATACTTGGGGGTAACTCCCCAGGGAAACATCAGATCACAAAATGGGTTGGTTTTTTAGCATTCCCGACTCAGGACACTACTAATATATGTTTGTTTTTCGAATCTGAGCTTTGGTTCAAAAGAAAACGTTCTGTTTGAATTGAGTGTTTCTGCAAATTCTAAGGTATCCTTGGGTGTAACTCCCCAGGGAAACATCAGATCACAAAATTGAGTGGTTTTTTAGCATTCCCGACTCAGGACACTACTAATATACGTTTGTTTTTCGAATCTGAGCTTTGGTTCAAAAGTAACACGTTCTGGTTGAATTTTCTGCAAATTCTAAGATATACTTGGGTTTAACTCCCCAGGGAAACATCAGATCACAAAATGGGTTGGTTTTTTAGCATTCCCGACTCAGGACACTACTTATATACGTTTGTTTTTCGAATCTGGGCTTTGGTTCAAAAGTAACACGTTCTGGTTGAATTGAGTTTTTCTGCAAATTCTAAGATATACTTGGGTGTAACTCCCCAGGGAAACATCAGATCACAAAATGGGTTGGTTTTTTAGCATTCCCGACTCAGGACACTACTTATATACGTTTTTTTTTCGAATGTGAGCTTTGGTTCAAAAGTAACACGTTCTGGTTGAATTGAGTTTTTCTGCAAATTCTAAGATATACTTGGGTGTAACTCCCCAGGGAAACATCAGATCACAAAATGGGTTGGTTTTTTAGCATTCCCGCCTCAGGACACTACTTATATACGTTTTTTTTTCGAATCTGAGCTTTGGTTCAAAAGTAACACGTTCTGGTTGAATTGAGTTTTTCTGCAAATTCTAAGATATACTTGGGTGTAACTCCCCAGGGAAACATCAGATCACAAAATGGGTTGGTTTTTTAGCATTCCCGCCTCAGGACACTACTAATATATGTTTGTTTTTCGAATCTGAGCTTTGGTTCAAAAGTTACACGTTCTGGTTCAATTGAGTTTTTCTGCAAATTCTAAGATATACTTTGGTGTAACTCCCCAGGGAAACATCAGATCACAAAATGGGTTGGTTTTTTAGCATTCCCGACTCAGGACACTACTAATATATGTTTGTTTTTCGAATCTGAGCTTTGGTTCAAAAGTAACACGTTCTGGTTCAATTGAGTTTTTCTGCAAATTCTAAGATATACTTGGATGTAACTCCCCAGGGAAACATCAGATCACAAAATTGGTTGGTTTTTTAGCATTCCCGACTCAGGACACTACTAATATATGTTTGTTTTTCGAATCTGAGCTTTGGTTCAAAAGAAAACGTTCTGTTTGAATTGAGTGTTTCTGCAAATTCTAAGGTATACTTGGGTGTAACTCCCCAGGGAAACATCAGATCACAAAATTGAGTGGTTTTTTAGCATTCCCGACTCAGGACACTACTAATATACGTTTGTTTTTCGAATCTGAGCTTTGGTTCAAAACTAACACGTTCTGGTTGAATTGAGTTTTTCTGCAAATTCTAAGATATACTTGGGTGTAACTCCCCAGGGAAACATCAGATCACAAAATGGGTTGGTTTTTTAGCATTCCCGACTCAGGACACTACTAATATACGTTTGTTTTTCGAATCTGAGCTTTGGTTCAAAAGTAACACGTTCTGGTTGAATTTTCTGCAAATTCTAAGATATACTTGGGTTTAACTCCCCAGGGAAACATCAGATCACAAAATGGGTTGGTTTTTTAGCATTCCCGACTCAGGACACTACTTATATACGTTTGTTTTTCGAATCTGGCCTTTGGTTCAAAAGTAACACGTTCTGGTTGAATTGAGTTTTTCTGCAAATTCTAAGATATACTTGGGTGTAACTCCCCAGGGAAACATCAGATCACAAAATGGGTTGGTTTTTTAGCATTCCCGACTCAGGACACTACTATATGTTTGTTTTTCGAATCTGAGCTTTGGTTCAAAAGTTACACGTTCTGGTTCAATTGATTTTTTCTGCAAATTCTAAGATATACTTGGGTGTAACTCCCCAGGGAAACATCAGATCACAAAATGGGTTGGTTTTTTAGCATTCCCGCCTCAGGACACTACTTATATACGTTTTTTTTTCGAATCTGAGCTTTGGTTCAAAAGTAACACGTTCTGGTTGAATTGAGTTTTTCTGCAAATTCTAAGATATACTTGGGTGTAACTCCCCAGGGAAACATCAGATCACAAAATGGGTTGGTTTTTTAGCATTCCCGCCTCAGGACACTACTAATATATGTTTGTTTTTCGAATCTGAGCTTTGGTTCAAAAGTTACACGTTCTGGTTCAATTGAGTTTTTCTGCAAATTCTAAGATATACTTGGGTGTAACTCCCCAGGGAAACATCAGATCACAAAATGGGTTGGTTTTTTAGCATTCCCGACTCAGGACACTACTTATATACGTTTGTTTTTCGAATCTGGGCTTTGGTTCAAAAGTAACACGTTCTGGTTGAATTGAGTTTTTCTGCAAATTCTAAGATATACTTGGGGGTAACTCCCCAGGGAAACATCAGATCACAAAATGGGTTGGTTTTTTAGCATTCCCGACTCAGGACACTACTAATATATGTTTGTTTTTCGAATCTGAGCTTTGGTTCAAAAGAAAACGTTCTGTTTGAATTGAGTGTTTCTGCAAATTCTAAGGTATCCTTGGGTGTAACTCCCCAGGGAAACATCAGATCACAAAATTGAGTGGTTTTTTAGCATTCCCGACTCAGGACACTACTAATATACGTTTGTTTTTCGAATCTGAGCTTTGGTTCAAAAGTAACACGTTCTGGTTGAATTTTCTGCAAATTCTAAGATATACTTGGGTTTAACTCCCCAGGGAAACATCAGATCACAAAATGGGTTGGTTTTTTAGCATTCCCGACTCAGGACACTACTTATATACGTTTGTTTTTCGAATCTGGGCTTTGGTTCAAAAGTAACACGTTCTGGTTGAATTGAGTTTTTCTGCAAATTCTAAGATATACTTGGGTGTAACTCCCCAGGGAAACATCAGATCACAAAATGGGTTGGTTTTTTAGCATTCCCGACTCAGGACACTACTATATGTTTGTTTTTCGAATCTGAGCTTTGGTTCAAAAGAAAACGTTCTGGTTGAATTGAGTTTTTCTGCAAATTCTAAGGTATACTTGGGTTTAACTCCCCAGGGAAACATCAGATCACAAAATGGGTTGGTTTTTTAGCATTCCCGACTCAGGACACTACTTATATACGTTTTTTTTTCGAATGTGAGCTTTGGTTCAAAAGTAACACGTTCTGGTTGAATTGAGTTTTTCTGCAAATTCTAAGATATACTTGGGTGTAACTCCCCAGGGAAACATCAGATCACAAAATGGGTTGGTTTTTTAGCATTCCCGCCTCAGGACACTACTTATATACGTTTTTTTTTCGAATCTGAGCTTTGGTTCAAAAGTAACACGTTCTGGTTGAATTGAGTTTTTCTGCAAATTCTAAGATATACTTGGGTGTAACTCCCCAGGGAAACATCAGATCACAAAATGGGTTGGTTTTTTAGCATTCCCGCCTCAGGACACTACTAATATATGTTTGTTTTTCGAATCTGAGCTTTGGTTCAAAAGTTACACGTTCTGGTTCAATTGAGTTTTTCTGCAAATTCTAAGATATACTTTGGTGTAACTCCCCAGGGAAACATCAGATCACAAAATGGGTTGGTTTTTTAGCATTCCCGACTCAGGACACTACTAATATATGTTTGTTTTTCGAATCTGAGCTTTGGTTCAAAAGTAACACGTTCTGGTTCAATTGAGTTTTTCTGCAAATTCTAAGATATACTTGGATGTAACTCCCCAGGGAAACATCAGATCACAAAATTGGTTGGTTTTTTAGCATTCCCGACTCAGGACACTACTAATATATGTTTGTTTTTCGAATCTGAGCTTTGGTTCAAAAGAAAACGTTCTGTTTGAATTGAGTGTTTCTGCAAATTCTAAGGTATACTTGGGTGTAACTCCCCAGGGAAACATCAGATCACAAAATTGAGTGGTTTTTTAGCATTCCCGACTCAGGACACTACTAATATACGTTTGTTTTTCGAATCTGAGCTTTGGTTCAAAACTAACACGTTCTGGTTGAATTGAGTTTTTCTGCAAATTCTAAGATATACTTGGGTGTAACTCCCCAGGGAAACATCAGATCACAAAATGGGTTGGTTTTTTAGCATTCCCGACTCAGGACACTACTAATATACGTTTGTTTTTCGAATCTGAGCTTTGGTTCAAAAGTAACACGTTCTGGTTGAATTTTCTGCAAATTCTAAGATATACTTGGGTTTAACTCCCCAGGGAAACATCAGATCACAAAATGGGTTGGTTTTTTAGCATTCCCGACTCAGGACACTACTTATATACGTTTGTTTTTCGAATCTGGCCTTTGGTTCAAAAGTAACACGTTCTGGTTGAATTGAGTTTTTCTGCAAATTCTAAGATATACTTGGGTGTAACTCCCCAGGGAAACATCAGATCACAAAATGGGTTGGTTTTTTAGCATTCCCGACTCAGGACACTACTATATGTTTGTTTTTCGAATCTGAGCTTTGGTTCAAAAGAAAACGTTCTGGTTGAATTGAGTTTTTCTGCAAATTCTAAGGTATACTTGGGTTTAACTCCCCAGGGATACATCAGATCACAAAATGGGTTGGTTTTTTAGCATTCCCGACTCAGGACACTACTTATATACGTTTTTTTTTCGAATCTGAGCTTTGGTTCAAAAGTAACACGTTCTGGTTGAATTGAGTTTTTCTGCAAATTCTAAGATATACTTGGGTGTAACTCCCCAGGGAAACATCAGATCACAAAATGGGTTGGTTTTTTAGCATTCCCGCCTCAGGACACTACTAATATATGTTTGTTTTTCGAATCTGAGCTTTGGTTCAAAAGTTACACGTTCTGGTTCAATTGAGTTTTTCTGCAAATTCTAAGATATACTTGGGTTTAACTCCCCAGGGAAACATCAGATCACAAAATGGGTTGGTTTTTTAGCATTCCCGACTCAGGACACTACTAATATACGTTTGTTTTTCGAATCTGAGCTTTGGTTCAAAAGTTACACGTTCTGGTTCAATTGATATTTTCTGCAAATTCTAAGATATACTTGGGTGTAACTCCCCAGGGAAACATCAGTTCACAAAATGGGTTGGTTTTTTAGCATTCCCGACTCAGGACACTACTAATATACGTTTGTTTTTAGAATCTGAGCTTTGGTTCAAAAGTAACACGTTCTGGTTGAATTGAGTTTTTCTGCAAATTCTAAGATATACTTGGGTGTAACTCCCCAGGGAAACATCAGATCACAAAATGGGTTGGTTTTTTAGCATTCCCGACTCAGGACACTACTAATATACGTTTGTTTTTCGAATCTGAGCTTTGGTTCAAAAGTAACACGTTCTGGTTCAATTGAGTTTTTCTGCAAATTCTAAGATATACTTGGATGTAACTCCCCAGGGAAACATCAGATCACAAAATTGGTTGGTTTTTTAGCATTCCCGACTCAGGACACTACTAATATACGTTTGTTTTTCGAATCTGAACTTTGGTTCAAAAGTAACACGTTCTGGTTGAATTGAGTTTTTCTGCAAATTCTAAGATATACTTGGGTGTAACTCCCCAGGGAAACATCAGATCACAAAATGGGTTGGTTTTTTAGCATTCCCGACTCAGGACACTACTAATATACGTTTGTTTTTCGAATCTGAGCTTTGGTTCAAAAGTAACACGTTCTGGTTGAATTGAGTTTTTCTGCAAATTCTAAGATATACTTGGGTTTAACTCCCCAGGGAAACATCAGATCACAAAATTGGTTGGTTTTTTAGCATTCCCGACTCAGGACACTACTAATATACGTTTGTTTTTCGAATCTGAACTTTGGTTCAAAAGTAACACGTTCTGGTTGAATTGAGTTTTTCTGCAAATTCTAAGATATACTTGGGTGTAACTCCCCAGGGAAACATCAGATCACAAAATGGGTTGGTTTTTTAGCATTCCCGACTCAGGACACTACTAATATACGTTTGTTTTTCGAATCTGAGCTTTGGTTCAAAAGTAACACGTTCTGGTTGAATTGAGTTTTTCTGCAAATTCTAAGATATACTTGGGTTTAACTCCCCAGGGAAACATCAGATCACAAAATGGGTTGGTTTTTTAGCATTCCCGACTCAGGACACTACTTATATACGTTTGTTTTTCGAATCTGGGCTTTGGTTCAAAAGTAACACGTTCTGGTTGAATTGAGTTTTTCTGCAAATTCTAAGATATACTTGGGGGTAACTCCCCAGGGAAACATCAGATCACAAAATGGGTTGGTTTTTTAGCATTCCCGACTCAGGACACTACTAATATATGTTTGTTTTTCGAATCTGAGCTTTGGTTCAAAAGAAAACGTTCTGGTTGAATTGAGTGTTTCTGCAAATTCTAAGGTATACTTGGGTGTAACTCCCCAGGGAAACATCAGATCACAAAATTGAGTGGTTTTTTAGCATTCCCGACTCAGGACACTACTAATATACGTTTGTTTTTCGAATCTGAGCTTTGGTTCAAAAGTAACACGTTCTGGTTGAATTTTCTGCAAATTCTAAGATATACTTGGGTTTAACTCCCCAGGGAAACATCAGATCACAAAATGGGTTGGTTTTTTAGCATTCCCGACTCAGGACACTACTTATATACGTTTTTTTTTCGAATGTGAGCTTTGGTTCAAAAGTAACACGTTCTGGTTGAATTGAGTTTTTCTGCAAATTCTAAGATATACTTGGGTGTAACTCCCCAGGGAAACATCAGATCACAAAATGGGTTGGTTTTTTAGCATTCCCGCCTCAGGACACTACTTATATACGTTTTTTTTTCGAATCTGAGCTTTGGTTCAAAAGTAACACGTTCTGGTTGAATTGAGTTTTTCTGCAAATTCTAAGATATACTTGGGTGTAACTCCCCAGGGAAACATCAGATCACAAAATGGGTTGGTTTTTTAGCATTCCCGCCTCAGGACACTACTAATATATGTTTGTTTTTCGAATCTGAGCTTTGGTTCAAAAGTTACACGTTCTGGTTCAATTGAGTTTTTCTGCAAATTCTAAGATATACTTTGGTGTAACTCCCCAGGGAAACATCAGATCACAAAATGGGTTGGTTTTTTAGCATTCCCGACTCAGGACACTACTAATATATGTTTGTTTTTCGAATCTGAGCTTTGGTTCAAAAGTAACACGTTCTGGTTCAATTGAGTTTTTCTGCAAATTCTAAGATATACTTGGATGTAACTCCCCAGGGAAACATCAGATCACAAAATTGGTTGGTTTTTTAGCATTCCCGACTCAGGACACTACTAATATATGTTTGTTTTTCGAATCTGAGCTTTGGTTCAAAAGAAAACGTTCTGTTTGAATTGAGTGTTTCTGCAAATTCTAAGGTATACTTGGGTGTAACTCCCCAGGGAAACATCAGATCACAAAATTGAGTGGTTTTTTAGCATTCCCGACTCAGGACACTACTAATATACGTTTGTTTTTCGAATCTGAGCTTTGGTTCAAAACTAACACGTTCTGGTTGAATTGAGTTTTTCTGCAAATTCTAAGATATACTTGGGTGTAACTCCCCAGGGAAACATCAGATCACAAAATGGGTTGGTTTTTTAGCATTCCCGACTCAGGACACTACTAATATACGTTTGTTTTTCGAATCTGAGCTTTGGTTCAAAAGTAACACGTTCTGGTTGAATTTTCTGCAAATTCTAAGATATACTTGGGTTTAACTCCCCAGGGAAACATCAGATCACAAAATGGGTTGGTTTTTTAGCATTCCCGACTCAGGACACTACTTATATACGTTTGTTTTTCGAATCTGGCCTTTGGTTCAAAAGTAACACGTTCTGGTTGAATTGAGTTTTTCTGCAAATTCTAAGATATACTTGGGTGTAACTCCCCAGGGAAACATCAGATCACAAAATGGGTTGGTTTTTTAGCATTCCCGACTCAGGACACTACTATATGTTTGTTTTTCGAATCTGAGCTTTGGTTCAAAAGAAAACGTTCTGGTTGAATTGAGTTTTTCTGCAAATTCTAAGGTATACTTGGGTTTAACTCCCCAGGGATACATCAGATCACAAAATGGGTTGGTTTTTTAGCATTCCCGACTCAGGACACTACTTATATACGTTTTTTTTTCGAATCTGAGCTTTGGTTCAAAAGTAACACGTTCTGGTTGAATTGAGTTTTTCTGCAAATTCTAAGATATACTTGGGTGTAACTCCCCAGGGAAACATCAGATCACAAAATGGGTTGGTTTTTTAGCATTCCCGCCTCAGGACACTACTAATATATGTTTGTTTTTCGAATCTGAGCTTTGGTTCAAAAGTTACACGTTCTGGTTCAATTGAGTTTTTCTGCAAATTCTAAGATATACTTGGGTTTAACTCCCCAGGGAAACATCAGATCACAAAATGGGTTGGTTTTTTAGCATTCCCGACTCAGGACACTACTAATATACGTTTGTTTTTCGAATCTGAGCTTTGGTTCAAAAGTTACACGTTCTGGTTCAATTGATATTTTCTGCAAATTCTAAGATATACTTGGGTGTAACTCCCCAGGGAAACATCAGTTCACAAAATGGGTTGGTTTTTTAGCATTCCCGACTCAGGACACTACTAATATACGTTTGTTTTTAGAATCTGAGCTTTGGTTCAAAAGTAACACGTTCTGGTTGAATTGAGTTTTTCTGCAAATTCTAAGATATACTTGGGTGTAACTCCCCAGGGAAACATCAGATCACAAAATGGGTTGGTTTTTTAGCATTCCCGACTCAGGACACTACTAATATACGTTTGTTTTTCGAATCTGAGCTTTGGTTCAAAAGTAACACGTTCTGGTTCAATTGAGTTTTTCTGCAAATTCTAAGATATACTTGGATGTAACTCCCCAGGGAAACATCAGATCACAAAATTGGTTGGTTTTTTAGCATTCCCGACTCAGGACACTACTAATATACGTTTGTTTTTCGAATCTGAACTTTGGTTCAAAAGTAACACGTTCTGGTTGAATTGAGTTTTTCTGCAAATTCTAAGATATACTTGGGTGTAACTCCCCAGGGAAACATCAGATCACAAAATGGGTTGGTTTTTTAGCATTCCCGACTCAGGACACTACTAATATACGTTTGTTTTTCGAATCTGAGCTTTGGTTCAAAAGTAACACGTTCTGGTTGAATTGAGTTTTTCTGCAAATTCTAAGATATACTTGGGTTTAACTCCCCAGGGAAACATCAGATCACAAAATTGGTTGGTTTTTTAGCATTCCCGACTCAGGACACTACTAATATACGTTTGTTTTTCGAATCTGAACTTTGGTTCAAAAGTAACACGTTCTGGTTGAATTGAGTTTTTCTGCAAATTCTAAGATATACTTGGGTGTAACTCCCCAGGGAAACATCAGATCACAAAATGGGTTGGTTTTTTAGCATTCCCGACTCAGGACACTACTAATATACGTTTGTTTTTCGAATCTGAGCTTTGGTTCAAAAGTAACACGTTCTGGTTGAATTGAGTTTTTCTGCAAATTCTAAGATATACTTGGGTTTAACTCCCCAGGGAAACATCAGATCACAAAATGGGTTGGTTTTTTAGCATTCCCGACTCAGGACACTACTTATATACGTTTGTTTTTCGAATCTGGGCTTTGGTTCAAAAGTAACACGTTCTGGTTGAATTGAGTTTTTCTGCAAATTCTAAGATATACTTGGGGGTAACTCCCCAGGGAAACATCAGATCACAAAATGGGTTGGTTTTTTAGCATTCCCGACTCAGGACACTACTAATATATGTTTGTTTTTCGAATCTGAGCTTTGGTTCAAAAGAAAACGTTCTGGTTGAATTGAGTTTTTCTGCAAATTCTAAGGTATACTTGGGTATAAATCCCCAGGGAAACATCAGATCACAAAATTGAGTGGTTTTTTAGCATTCCCGACTCAGGACACTACTAATATACGTTTTTTTTTCGAATCTGAGCTTTGGTTCAAAACTAACACGTTCTGGTTGAATTGAGTTTTTCTGCAAATTCTAAGATATACTTGGGTTTAACTCCCCAGGGAAACATCAGATCACAAAATGGGTTGGTTTTTTATCATTCCCGACTCAGGACACTACTTATATACGTTGGTTTTTCGAATCTGGGCTTTGGTTCAAAAGTAACACGTTCTGGTTGAATTGAGTTTTTCTGCAAATTCTAAGATATACTTGGGTGTAACTCCCCAGGGAAACATCAGATCACAAAATGGGTTGGTTTTTTAGCATTCCCGACTCAGGACACTACTATATGTTTGTTTTTCGAATCTGAGCTTTGGTTCAAAAGAAAACGTTCTGGTTGAATTGAGTTTTTCTGCAAATTCTAAGGTATACTTGGGTTTAACTCCCCAGGGATACATCAGATCACAAAATGGGTTGGTTTTTTAGCATTCCCGACTCAGGACACTACTTATATACGTTTTTTTTTCGAATCTGAGCTTTGGTTCAAAAGTAACACGTTCTGGTTGAATTGAGTTTTTCTGCAAATTCTAAGATATACTTGGGTGTAACTCCCCAGGGAAACATCAGATCACAAAATGGGTTGGTTTTTTAGCATTCCCGCCTCAGGACACTACTAATATATGTTTGTTTTTCGAATCTGAGCTTTGGTTCAAAAGTTACACGTTCTGGTTCAATTGAGTTTTTCTGCAAATTCTAAGATATACTTGGGTTTAACTCCCCAGGGAAACATCAGATCACAAAATGGGTTGGTTTTTTAGCATTCCCGACTCAGGACACTACTAATATACGTTTGTTTTTCGAATCTGAGCTTTGGTTCAAAAGTTACACGTTCTGGTTCAATTGATATTTTCTGCAAATTCTAAGATATACTTGGGTGTAACTCCCCAGGGAAACATCAGTTCACAAAATGGGTTGGTTTTTTAGCATTCCCGACTCAGGACACTACTAATATACGTTTGTTTTTAGAATCTGAGCTTTGGTTCAAAAGTAACACGTTCTGGTTGAATTGAGTTTTTCTGCAAATTCTAAGATATACTTGGGTGTAACTCCCCAGGGAAACATCAGATCACAAAATGGGTTGGTTTTTTAGCATTCCCGACTCAGGACACTACTAATATACGTTTGTTTTTCGAATCTGAGCTTTGGTTCAAAAGTAACACGTTCTGGTTCAATTGAGTTTTTCTGCAAATTCTAAGATATACTTGGATGTAACTCCCCAGGGAAACATCAGATCACAAAATTGGTTGGTTTTTTAGCATTCCCGACTCAGGACACTACTAATATACGTTTGTTTTTCGAATCTGAACTTTGGTTCAAAAGTAACACGTTCTGGTTGAATTGAGTTTTTCTGCAAATTCTAAGATATACTTGGGTGTAACTCCCCAGGGAAACATCAGATCACAAAATGGGTTGGTTTTTTAGCATTCCCGACTCAGGACACTACTAATATACGTTTGTTTTTCGAATCTGAGCTTTGGTTCAAAAGTAACACGTTCTGGTTGAATTGAGTTTTTCTGCAAATTCTAAGATATACTTGGGTTTAACTCCCCAGGGAAACATCAGATCACAAAATTGGTTGGTTTTTTAGCATTCCCGACTCAGGACACTACTAATATACGTTTGTTTTTCGAATCTGAACTTTGGTTCAAAAGTAACACGTTCTGGTTGAATTGAGTTTTTCTGCAAATTCTAAGATATACTTGGGTGTAACTCCCCAGGGAAACATCAGATCACAAAATGGGTTGGTTTTTTAGCATTCCCGACTCAGGACACTACTAATATACGTTTGTTTTTCGAATCTGAGCTTTGGTTCAAAAGTAACACGTTCTGGTTGAATTGAGTTTTTCTGCAAATTCTAAGATATACTTGGGTTTAACTCCCCAGGGAAACATCAGATCACAAAATGGGTTGGTTTTTTAGCATTCCCGACTCAGGACACTACTTATATACGTTTGTTTTTCGAATCTGGGCTTTGGTTCAAAAGTAACACGTTCTGGTTGAATTGAGTTTTTCTGCAAATTCTAAGATATACTTGGGGGTAACTCCCCAGGGAAACATCAGATCACAAAATGGGTTGGTTTTTTAGCATTCCCGACTCAGGACACTACTAATATATGTTTGTTTTTCGAATCTGAGCTTTGGTTCAAAAGAAAACGTTCTGGTTGAATTGAGTTTTTCTGCAAATTCTAAGGTATACTTGGGTATAAATCCCCAGGGAAACATCAGATCACAAAATTGAGTGGTTTTTTAGCATTCCCGACTCAGGACACTACTAATATACGTTTTTTTTTCGAATCTGAGCTTTGGTTCAAAACTAACACGTTCTGGTTGAATTGAGTTTTTCTGCAAATTCTAAGATATACTTGGGTTTAACTCCCCAGGGAAACATCAGATCACAAAATGGGTTGGTTTTTTAGCATTCCCGACTCAGGACACTACTTATATACGTTGGTTTTTCGAATCTGGGCTTTGGTTCAAAAGTAACACGTTCTGGTTGAATTGAGTTTTTCTGCAAATTCTAAGATATACTTGGGTGTAACTCCACAGGGAAACATCAGATCACAAAATGGGTTGGTTTTTTAGCATTCCCGACTCAGGACACTACTATATGTTTGTTTTTCGAATCTGAGGTTTGGTTCAAAAGAAAACGTTCTGGTTGAATTGAGTTTTTCTGCAAATTCTAAGGTATACTTGGTTGTAACTCCCCAGGGAAACATCAGATCACAAAATGGGTTGGTTTTTTAGCATTCCCGACTCAGGACACTACTAATATACGTTTGTTTTTCGAATCTGAGCTTTGGTTCAAAACTAACACGTTCTGGTTGAATTGAGTTTTTCTGCAAATTCTAAGATATACTTGGGTGTAACTCCCCAGGGAAACATCAGATCAAAAAATAGGTTGGTTTTTTAGCATTCCCGACTCAGGACACTACTAATATATGTTTGTTTTTCGAATCTGAGCTTTGGTTCAAAAGTAACACGTTCTGGTTGAATTGAGTTTTTCTGCAAATTCTAAGATATACTTGGGTGTAACTCCCCAGGGAAACATCAGATCACAAAATGGGTTGGTTTTTTAGCATTCCCGACTCAGGACACTACTAATATATGTTTGTTTTTCGAATCTGAGCTTTGGTTCAAAAGTAACATGTTCTGGTTCAATTGAGTTTTTCTGCAAATTCTAAGATATACTTGGGTTTAACTCCCCAGGGAAACATCAGATCACAAAATGGGTTGGTTTGTTAGCATTCCCGACTCAGGACACTACTAATATACGTTTGTTTTTCGAATCTGAGCTTTGGTTCAAAACTAACACGTTCTGGTTGAATTGAGTTTTTCTGCAAATTCTAAGATATACTTGGGTGTAACTCCCCAGGAAAACATCAGATCACAAAATGGGTTGGTTTTTTAGCATTCCCGACTCAGGCCACTATTAATATATGTTTGTTTTTCGAATCTGAGCTTTGGTTCAAAAGTAACACGTTCTGGTTGAATTGAGTTTTTCTGCAAATTCTAAGATATACTTGGGTGTAACTCCCCAGGGAAACATCAGATCACAAAATGGGTTGGTTTTTTAGCATTCCCGACTCAGGACACTACTAATATACGTTTGTTTTTCGAATCTGAGCTTTGGTTCAAAAGTAACACGTTCTGGTTGAATTTTCTGCAAATTCTAAGATATACTTGGGTTTAACTCCCCAGGGAAACATCAGATCACAAAATGGGTTGGTTTTTTAGCATTCCCGACTCAGGACACTACTTATATACGTTTGTTTTTCGAATCTGGCCTTTGGTTCAAAAGTAACACGTTCTGGTTGAATTGAGTTTTTCTGCAAATTCTAAGATATACTTGGGTGTAACTCCCCAGGGAAACATCAGATCACAAAATGGGTTGGTTTTTTAGCATTTCCGACTCAGGACACTACTATATGTTTGTTTTTCGAATCTGAGCTTTGGTTCAAAAGAAAACGTTCTGGTTGAATTGAGTTTTTCTGCAAATTCTAAGGTATACTTGGGTTTAACTCCCCAGGGAAACATCAGATCACAAAATGGGTTGGTTTTTTAGCATTCCCGACTCAGGACACTACTAATATATGTTTGTTTTTCGAATCTGAGCTTTGGTTCAAAAGAAAACGTTCTGGTTGAATTGAGTTTTTCTGCAAATTCTAAGGTATACTTGGGTATAAATCCCCAGGGAAACATCAGATCACAAAATTGAGTGGTTTTTTAGCATTCCCGACTCAGGACACTACTAATATACGTTTGTTTTTCGAATCTGAGCTTTGGTTCAAAACTAACACGTTCTGGTTGAATTGAGTTTTTCTGCAAATTCTAAGATATACTTGGGTTTAACTCCCCAGGGAAACATCAGATCACAAAATGGGTTGGTTTTTTAGCATTCCCGACTCAGGACACTACTTATATACGTTGGTTTTTCGAATCTGGGCTTTGGTTCAAAAGTAACACGTTCTGGTTGAATTGAGTTTTTCTGCAAATTCTAAGATATACTTGGGTGTAACTCCACAGGGAAACATCAGATCACAAAATGGGTTGGTTTTTTAGCATTCCCGACTCAGGACACTACTATATGTTTGTTTTTCGAATCTGAGGTTTGGTTCAAAAGAAAACGTTCTGGTTGAATTGAGTTTTTCTGCAAATTCTAAGGTATACTTGGTTGTAACTCCCCAGGGAAACATCAGATCACAAAATGGGTTGGTTTTTTAGCATTCCCGACTCAGGACACTACTAATATACGTTTGTTTTTCGAATCTGAGCTTTGGTTCAAAACTAACACGTTCTGGTTGAATTGAGTTTTTCTGCAAATTCTAAGATATACTTGGGTGTAACTCCCCAGGGAAACATCAGATCAAAAAATAGGTTGGTTTTTTAGCATTCCCGACTCAGGACACTACTAATATATGTTTGTTTTTCGAATCTGAGCTTTGGTTCAAAAGTAACACGTTCTGGTTGAATTGAGTTTTTCTGCAAATTCTAAGATATACTTGGGTGTAACTCCCCAGGGAAACATCAGATCACAAAATGGGTTGGTTTTTTAGCATTCCCGACTCAGGACACTACTAATATATGTTTGTTTTTCGAATCTGAGCTTTGGTTCAAAAGTAACATGTTCTGGTTCAATTGAGTTTTTCTGCAAATTCTAAGATATACTTGGGTTTAACTCCCCAGGGAAACATCAGATCACAAAATGGGTTGGTTTGTTAGCATTCCCGACTCAGGACACTACTAATATACGTTTGTTTTTCGAATCTGAGCTTTGGTTCAAAACTAACACGTTCTGGTTGAATTGAGTTTTTCTGCAAATTCTAAGATATACTTGGGTGTAACTCCCCAGGAAAACATCAGATCACAAAATGGGTTGGTTTTTTAGCATTCCCGACTCAGGACACTATTAATATATGTTTGTTTTTCGAATCTGAGCTTTGGTTCAAAAGTAACACGTTCTGGTTGAATTGAGTTTTTCTGCAAATTCTAAGATATACTTGGGTGTAACTCCCCAGGGAAACATCAGATCACAAAATGGGTTGGTTTTTTAGCATTCCCGACTCAGGACACTACTAATATACGTTTGTTTTTCGAATCTGAGCTTTGGTTCAAAAGTAACACGTTCTGGTTGAATTTTCTGCAAATTCTAAGATATACTTGGGTTTAACTCCCCAGGGAAACATCAGATCACAAAATGGGTTGGTTTTTTAGCATTCCCGACTCAGGACACTACTTATATACGTTTGTTTTTCGAATCTGGCCTTTGGTTCAAAAGTAACACGTTCTGGTTGAATTGAGTTTTTCTGCAAATTCTAAGATATACTTGGGTGTAACTCCCCAGGGAAACATCAGATCACAAAATGGGTTGGTTTTTTAGCATTTCCGACTCAGGACACTACTATATGTTTGTTTTTCGAATCTGAGCTTTGGTTCAAAAGAAAACGTTCTGGTTGAATTGAGTTTTTCTGCAAATTCTAAGGTATACTTGGGTTTAACTCCCCAGGGAAACATCAGATCACAAAATGGGTTGGTTTTTTAGCATTCCCGACTCAGGACACTACTTATATACGTTTTTTTTTCGAATCTGAGCTTTGGTTCAAAAGTAACACGTTCTGGTTGAATTGAGTTTTTCTGCAAATTCTAAGATATACTTGGGTGTAACTCCCCAGGGAAACATCAGATCACAAAATGGGTTGGTTTTTTAGCATTCCCGCCTCAGGACACTACTAATATATGTTTGTTTTTCGAATCTGAGCTTTGGTTCAAAAGTTACACGTTCTGGTTCAATTGAGTTTTTCTGCAAATTCTAAGATATACTTGGGTTTAACTCCCCAGGGAAACATCAGATCACAAAATGGGTTGGTTTTTTAGCATTCCCGACTCAGGACACTACTAATATACGTTTGTTTTTCGAATCTGAGCTTTGGTTCAAAAGTTACACGTTCTGGTTCAATTGATTTTTTCTGCAAATTCTAAGATATACTTGGGTGTAACTCCCCAGGGAAACATCAGTTCACAAAATGGGTTGGTTTTTTAGCATTCCCGACTCAGGACACTACTAATATACGTTTGTTTTTAGAATCTGAGCTTTGGTTCAAAAGTAACACGTTCTGGTTGAATTGAGTTTTTCTGCAAATTCTAAGATATACTTGGGTGTAACTCCCCAGGGAAACATCAGATCACAAAATGGGTTGGTTTTTTAGCATTCCCGACTCAGGACACTACTAATATACGTTTGTTTTTCGAATCTGAGCTTTGGTTCAAAAGTAACACGTTCTGGTTGAATTGAGTTTTTCTGCAAATTCTAAGATATACTTGGGTTTAACTCCCCAGGGAAAACTCAGATCACAAAATGGGTTGGTTTTTTAGCATTCCCGACTCAGGACACTACTTATATACGTTTGTTTTTCGAATCTGGGCTTTGGTTCAAAAGTAACACGTTCTGGTTGAATTGAGTTTTTCTGCAAATTCTAAGATATACTTGGGGGTAACTCCCCAGGGAAACATCAGATCACAAAATGGGTTGGTTTTTTAGCATTCCCGACTCAGGACACTACTAATAAATGTTTGTTTTTCGAATCTGAGCTTTGGTTCAAAAGAAAACGTTCTGGTTGAATTGAGTTTTTCTGCAAATTCTAAGGTATACTTGGGTATAAATCCCCAGGGAAACATCAGATCACAAAATTGAGTGGTTTTTTAGCATTCCCGACTCAGGACACTACTAATATACGTTTGTTTTTCGAATCTGAGCTTTGGTTCAAAACTAACACGTTCTGGTTGAATTGAGTTTTTCTGCAAATTCTAAGATATACTTGGGTTTAACTCCCCAGGGAAACATCAGATCACAAAATGGGTTGGTTTTTTAGCATTCCCGACTCAGGACACTACTTATATACGTTGGTTTTTCGAATCTGGGCTTTGGTTCAAAAGTAACACGTTCTGGTTGAATTGAGTTTTTCTGCAAATTCTAAGATATACTTGGGTGTAACTCCACAGGGAAACATCAGATCACAAAATGGGTTGGTTTTTTAGCATTCCCGACTCAGGACACTATTATATGTTTGTTTTTCGAATCTGAGCTTTGGTTCAAAAGTAACACGTTCTGGTTGAATTGAGTTTTTCTGCAAATTCTAAGATATACTTGGGTGTAACTCCCCAGGGAAACATCAGATCACAAAATGGGTTGGTTTTTTAGCATTCCCGACTCAGGACACTACTAATATATGTTTGTTTTTCGAATCTGAGCTTTGGTTCAAAAGTAACATGTTCTGGTTCAATTGAGTTTTTCTGCAAATTCTAAGATATACTTGGGTTTAACTCCCCAGGGAAACATCAGATCACAAAATGGGTTGGTTTGTTAGCATTCCCGACTCAGGACACTACTAATATACGTTTGTTTTTCGAATCTGAGCTTTGGTTCAAAACTAACACGTTCTGGTTGAATTGAGTTTTTCTGCAAATTCTAAGATATACTTGGGTGTAACTCCCCAGGAAAACATCAGATCACAAAATGGGTTGGTTTTTTAGCATTCCCGACTCAGGACACTATTAATATATGTTTGTTTTTCGAATCTGAGCTTTGGTTCAAAAGTAACACGTTCTGGTTGAATTGAGTTTTTCTGCAAATTCTAAGATATACTTGGGTTTAACTCCCCAGGGAAACATCAGATCACAAAATGGGTTGGTTTTTTAGCATTCCCGACTCAGGACACTAGTAATATACGTTTGTTTTTCGAATCTGAGCTTTGGTTCAAAAGAAAACGTTCTGGTTGAATTGAGTTTTTCTGCAAATTCTAAGGTATACTTGGGTGTAACTCCCCAGGGAAACATCAGATCACAAAATGGGTTGGTTTTTTAGCATTCCCGACTCAGGACACTACTAATATACGTTTGTTTTTCGAATCTGAGCTTTGGTTCAAAAGAAAACGTTCTGGTTGATTTGAGTTTTTCTGCAAATTCTAAGGTATACTTGGGTGTAACTCCCCAGGGAAACATCAGATCACAAAATGGGTTGGTTCTTTAGCATTCCCGACTCAGGACACTACTAATATACGTTTGTTTTTCGAATCTGAGCTTTGGTTCAAAACTAACACGTTCTGGTTCAATTGAGTTTTTCTGCAAATTCTAAGATATACTTGGGTGTAACTCCCCAGGGAAACATCAGATCACAAAATGGGTTGGTTTTTTAGCATTCCCGACTCAGGACACTACTAATATACCTTTGTTTTTTGAATCTGAGCTTTGGTTCAAAAGTTACACGTTCTGGTTCAATTGAGTTTTTCTGCAAATTCTAAGATATACTTGGGTGTAACTCCCCAGGGAAACATCAGATCACAAAATGGGTTGGTTTTTTAGCATTCCCGACTCAGGACACTACTAATATACGTTTGTTTTTCGAATCTGAGCTTTGGTTCAAAAGTTACACGTTCTGGTTCAATTGATTTTTTCTGCAAATTCTAAGATATACTTGGGTGTAACTCCCCAGGGAAACATCAGATCACAAAATGGGTTGGTTTTTTAGCATTCCCGACTCAGGACACTACTAATATACGTTTGTTTTTCGAATCTGAGCTTTGGTTCAAAAGTTACACGTTCTGGTTCAATTGAGTTTTTCTGCAAATTCTAAGATATACTTGGGTGTAACTCCCCAGGGAAACATCAGATCACAAAATGGGTTGGTTTTTTAGCATTCCCGACTCAGGACACTACTAATATACGTTTGTTTTTCGAATCTGAGCTTTGGTTCAAAAGTTACACGTTCTGGTTCAATTGATTTTTTCTGCAAATTCTAAGATATACTTGGGTGTAACTCCCCAGGGAAACATCAGATCACAAAATGGGTTGGTTTTTTAGCATTCCCGACTCAGGACACTACTAATATACGTTTGTTTTTCGAATCTGAGCTTTGGTTCAAAAGTAACACGTTCTGGTTCAATTGAGTTTTTCTGCAAATTCTAAGATATACTTGGATGTAACTCCCCAGGGAAACATCAGATCACAAAATGGGTTGGTTTTTTAGCATTCCCGACTCAGGACACTACTTATATACGTTTGTTTTTCGAATCTGGGCTTTGGTTCAAAATTAACACGTTCTGGTTGAATTGAGTTTTTCTGCAAATTCTAAGATATACTTGGGGGTAACTCCCCAGGGAAACATCAGATCACAAAATGGGTTGGTTTTTTAGCATTCCCGACTCAGGACACTACTAATATATGTTTGTTTTTCGAATCTGAGCTTTGGTTCAAAAGAAAACGTTCTGTTTGAATTGAGTGTTTCTGCAAATTCTAAGGTATACTTGGGTGTAACTCCCCAGGGAAACATCAGATCACAAAATTGAGTGGTTTTTTAGCATTCCCGACTCAGGACACTACTAATATACGTTTGTTTTTCGAATCTGAGCTTTGGTTCAAAAGTAACACGTTCTGGTTGAATTGAGTTTTTCTGCAAATTCTAAGATATACTTGGGTGTAACTCCCCAGGGAAACATCAGATCACAAAATGGGTTGGTTTTTTAGCATTCCCGACTCAGGACACTACTAATATACGTTTGTTTTTCGAATCTGAGCTTTGGTTCAAAAGTAACACGTTCTGGTTGAATTTTCTGCAAATTCTAAGATATACTTGGGTTTAACTCCCCAGGGAAACATCAGATCACAAAATGGGTTGGTTTTTTAGCATTCCCGACTCAGGACACTACTTATATACGTTTGTTTTTCGAATCTGGGCTTTGGTTCAAAAGTAACACGTTCTGGTTGAATTGAGTTTTTCTGCAAATTCTAAGATATACTTGGGTGTAACTCCCCAGGGAAACATCAGATCACAAAATGGGTTGGTTTTTTAGCATTCCCGACTCAGGACACTACTAATATATGTTTGTTTTTTGAATCTGAGCTTTGGTTCAAAAGAAAACGTTCTGTTTGAATTGAGTGTTTCTGCAAATTCTAAGGTATCCTTGGGTGTAACTCCCCAGGGAAACATCAGATCACAAAATTGAGTGGTTTTTTAGCATTCCCGACTCAGGAAACTACTAATATACGTTTGTTTTTCGAATCTGAGCTTTGGTTCAAAAGTAACACGTTCTGGTTGAATTTTCTGCAAATTCTAAGATATACTTGGGTTTAACTCCCCAGGGAAACATCAGATCACAAAATGGGTTGGTTTTTTAGCATTCCCGACTCAGGACACTACTTATATACGTTTGTTTTTCGAATCTGGGCTTTGGTTCAAAAGTAACACGTTCTGGTTGAATTCAGTTTTTCTGCAAATTCTAAGATATACTTGGGTGTAACTCCCCAGGGAAACATCAGATCACAAAATGGGTTGGTTTTTTAGCATTCCCGACTCAGGACACTACTATATGTTTGTTTTTCGAATCTGAGCTTTGGTTCAAAAGAAAACGTTCTGGTTGAATTGAGTTTTTCTGCAAATTCTAAGGTATACTTGGGTTTAACTCCCCAGGGAAACATCAGATCACAAAATGGGTTGGTTTTTTAGCATTCCCGACTCAGGACACTACTTCTATACGTTTTTTTTTCGAATCTGAGCTTTGGTTCAAAAGTAACACGTTCTGGTTGAATTGAGTTTTTCTGCAAATTCTAAGATATACTTGGGTGTAACTCCCCAGGGAAACATCAGATCACAAAATGGGTTGGTTTTTTAGCATTCCCGCCTCAGGACACTACTTATATATGTTTTTTTTTCGAATCTGAGCTTTGGTTCAAAAGTAACACGTTCTGGTTGAATTGAGTTTTTCTGCAAATTCTAAGATATACTTGGGTGTAACTCCCCAGGGAAACATCAGATCACAAAATGGGTTGGTTTTTTAGCATTCCCGCCTCAGGACACTACTAATATATGTTTGTTTTTCGAATCTGAGCTTTGGTTCAAAAGTTACACGTTCTGGTTCAATTGAGTTTTTCTGCAAATTCTAAGATATACTTGGGTGTAACTCCCCAGGGAAACATCAGATCACAAAATGGGTTGGTTTTTTAGCATTCCCGACTCAGGACACTACTAATATACGTTTGTTTTTCGAATCTGAGCTTTAGTTCAAAAGTTACACGTTCTGGTTCAATTGATTTTTTCTGCAAATTCTAAGATATACTTGGGTGTAACTCCCCAGGGAAACATCAGTTCACAAAATGGGTTGGTTTTTTAGCATTCCCGACTCAGGACACTACTAATATACGTTTGTTTTTCGAATCTGAGCTTTGGTTCAAAAGAAAACGTTCTGGTTGATTTGAGTTTTTCTGCAAATTCTAAGGTATACTTGGGTGTAACTCCCCAGGGAAACATCAGATCACAAAATGGGTTGGTTCTTTAGCATTCCCGACTCAGGACACTACTAATATACGTTTGTTTTTCGAATCTGAGCTTTGGTTCAAAACTAACACGTTCTGGTTCAATTGAGTTTTTCTGCAAATTCTAAGATATACTTGGGTGTAACTCCCCAGGGAAACATCAGATCACAAAATGGGTTGGTTTTTTAGCATTCCCGACTCAGGACACTACTAATATACCTTTGTTTTTCGAATCTGAGCTTTGGTTCAAAAGTTACACGTTCTGGTTCAATTGAGTTTTTCTGCAAATTCTAAGATATACTTGGGTGTAACTCCCCAGGGAAACATCAGATCACAAAATGGGTTGGTTTTTTAGCATTCCCGACTCAGGACACTACTAATATACGTTTGTTTTTCGAATCTGAGCTTTGGTTCAAAAGTTACACGTTCTGGTTCAATTGATTTTTTCTGCAAATTCTAAGATATACTTGGGTGTAACTCCCCAGGGAAACATCAGATCACAAAATGGGTTGGTTTTTTAGCATTCCCGACTCAGGACACTACTAATATACGTTTGTTTTTCGAATCTGAGCTTTGGTTCAAAAGTTACACGTTCTGGTTCAATTGAGTTTTTCTGCAAATTCTAAGATATACTTGGGTGTAACTCCCCAGGGAAACATCAGATCACAAAATGGGTTGGTTTTTTAGCATTCCCGACTCAGGACACTACTAATATACGTTTGTTTTTCGAATCTGAGCTTTGGTTCAAAAGTTACACGTTCTGGTTCAATTGATTTTTTCTGCAAATTCTAAGATATACTTGGGTGTAACTCCCCAGGGAAACATCAGATCACAAAATGGGTTGGTTTTTTAGCATTCCCGACTCAGGACACTACTAATATACGTTTGTTTTTCGAATCTGAGCTTTGGTTCAAAAGTAACACGTTCTGGTTCAATTGAGTTTTTCTGCAAATTCTAAGATATACTTGGATGTAACTCCCCAGGGAAACATCAGATCACAAAATGGGTTGGTTTTTTAGCATTCCCGACTCAGGACACTACTTATATACGTTTGTTTTTCGAATCTGGGCTTTGGTTCAAAATTAACACGTTCTGGTTGAATTGAGTTTTTCTGCAAATTCTAAGATATACTTGGGGGTAACTCCCCAGGGAAACATCAGATCACAAAATGGGTTGGTTTTTTAGCATTCCCGACTCAGGACACTACTAATATATGTTTGTTTTTCGAATCTGAGCTTTGGTTCAAAAGAAAACGTTCTGTTTGAATTGAGTGTTTCTGCAAATTCTAAGGTATACTTGGGTGTAACTCCCCAGGGAAACATCAGATCACAAAATTGAGTGGTTTTTTAGCATTCCCGACTCAGGACACTACTAATATACGTTTGTTTTTCGAATCTGAGCTTTGGTTCAAAAGTAACACGTTCTGGTTGAATTGAGTTTTTCTGCAAATTCTAAGATATACTTGGGTGTAACTCCCCAGGGAAACATCAGATCACAAAATGGGTTGGTTTTTTAGCATTCCCGACTCAGGACACTACTAATATACGTTTGTTTTTCGAATCTGAGCTTTGGTTCAAAAGTAACACGTTCTGGTTGAATTTTCTGCAAATTCTAAGATATACTTGGGTTTAACTCCCCAGGGAAACATCAGATCACAAAATGGGTTGGTTTTTTAGCATTCCCGACTCAGGACACTACTTATATACGTTTGTTTTTCGAATCTGGGCTTTGGTTCAAAAGTAACACGTTCTGGTTGAATTGAGTTTTTCTGCAAATTCTAAGATATACTTGGGTGTAACTCCCCAGGGAAACATCAGATCACAAAATGGGTTGGTTTTTTAGCATTCCCGACTCAGGACACTACTAATATATGTTTGTTTTTTGAATCTGAGCTTTGGTTCAAAAGAAAACGTTCTGTTTGAATTGAGTGTTTCTGCAAATTCTAAGGTATCCTTGGGTGTAACTCCCCAGGGAAACATCAGATCACAAAATTGAGTGGTTTTTTAGCATTCCCGACTCAGGAAACTACTAATATACGTTTGTTTTTCGAATCTGAGCTTTGGTTCAAAAGTAACACGTTCTGGTTGAATTTTCTGCAAATTCTAAGATATACTTGGGTTTAACTCCCCAGGGAAACATCAGATCACAAAATGGGTTGGTTTTTTAGCATTCCCGACTCAGGACACTACTTATATACGTTTGTTTTTCGAATCTGGGCTTTGGTTCAAAAGTAACACGTTCTGGTTGAATTGAGTTTTTCTGCAAATTCTAAGATATACTTGGGTGTAACTCCCCAGGGAAACATCAGATCACAAAATGGGTTGGTTTTTTAGCATTCCCGACTCAGGACACTACTATATGTTTGTTTTTCGAATCTGAGCTTTGGTTCAAAAGAAAACGTTCTGGTTGAATTGAGTTTTTCTGCAAATTCTAAGGTATACTTGGGTTTAACTCCCCAGGGAAACATCAGATCACAAAATGGGTTGGTTTTTTAGCATTCCCGACTCAGGACACTACTTATATACGTTTTTTTTTCGAATCTGAGCTTTGGTTCAAAAGTAACACGTTCTGGTTGAATTGAGTTTTTCTGCAAATTCTAAGATATACTTGGGTGTAACTCCCCAGGGAAACATCAGATCACAAAATGGGTTGGTTTTTTAGCATTCCCGCCTCAGGACACTACTTATATATGTTTTTTTTTCGAATCTGAGCTTTGGTTCAAAAGTAACACGTTCTGGTTGAATTGAGTTTTTCTGCAAATTCTAAGATATACTTGGGTGTAACTCCCCAGGGAAACATCAGATCACAAAATGGGTTGGTTTTTTAGCATTCCCGCCTCAGGACACTACTAATATATGTTTGTTTTTCGAATCTGAGCTTTGGTTCAAAAGTTACACGTTCTGGTTCAATTGAGTTTTTCTGCAAATTCTAAGATATACTTGGGTGTAACTCCCCAGGGAAACATCAGATCACAAAATGGGTTGGTTTTTTAGCATTCCCGACTCAGGACACTACTAATATACGTTTGTTTTTCGAATCTGAGCTTTAGTTCAAAAGTTACACGTTCTGGTTCAATTGATTTTTTCTGCAAATTCTAAGATATACTTGGGTGTAACTCCCCAGGGAAACATCAGTTCACAAAATGGGTTGGTTTTTTAGCATTCCCGACTCAGGACACTACTAATATACGTTTGTTTTTCGAATCTGAGCTTTGGTTCAAAAGTTACACGTTCTGGTTCAATTGAGTTTTTCTGCAAATTCTAAGATATACTTGGGTGTAACTCCCCAGGGAAACATCAGATCACAAAATGGGTTGGTTTTTTAGCATTCCCGACTCAGGACACTACTAATATACGTTTGTTTTTCGAATCTGAGCTTTGGTTCAAAAGTTACACGTTCTGGTTCAATTGAGTTTTTCTGCAAATTCTAAGATATACTTGGGTGTAACTCCCCAGGGAAACATCAGATCACAAAATGGGTTGGTTTTTTAGCATTCCCGACTCAGGACACTACTAATATACGTTTGTTTTTCGAATCTGAGCTTTGGTTCAAAAGTTACACGTTCTGGTTCAATTGATTTTTTCTACAAATTCTAAGATATACTTGGGTGTAACGCCCCAGGGAAACATCAGATCACAAAATGGGTTGGTTTGTTAGCATTCCCGACTCAGGACACTACTAATATACGTTTGTTTTTCGAATCTGAGCTTTGGTTCAAAACTAACACGTTCTGGTTGAATTGAGTTTTTCTGCAAATTCTAAGATATACTTGGGTGTAACTCCCCAGGGAAACATCAGATCACAAAATGTGTTGCATTTTTAGCATTCCCGACTCAGGACACTACTTATATACGTTTGTTTTTCGAATCTGGGCTTTGGTTCAAAAGTAACACGTTCTGGTTGAATTGAGTTTTTCTGCAAATTCTAAGATATACTTGGGGGTAACTCCCCAGGGAAACATCAGATCACAAAATGGGTTGGTTTTTTAGCATTCCCGACTCAGGACACTACTAATATATGTTTGTTTTTCGAATCTGAGCTTTGGTTCAAAAGAAAACGTTCTGTTTGAATTGAGTGTTTCTGCAAATTCTAAGGTATCCTTGGGTGTAACTCCCCAGGGAAACATCACATCACAAAATTGAGTGGTTTTTTAGCATTCCCGACTCAGGACACTACTAATATACGTTTGTTTTTCGAATCTGAGCTTTGGTTCAAAAGTAACACGTTCTGGTTGAATTTTCTGCAAATTCTAAGATATACTTGGGTTTAACTCCCCAGGGAAACATCAGATCACAAAATGGGTTGGTTTTTTAGCATTCCCGACTCAGGACACTACTTATATACGTTTGTTTTTCGAATCTGGGCTTTGGTTCAAAAGTAACACGTTCTGGTTGAATTGAGTTTTTCTGCAAATTCTAAGATATACTTGGGTGTAACTCCCCAGGGAAACATCAGATCACAAAATGGGTTGGTTTTTTAGCATTCCCGACTCAGGACACTACTATATGTTTGTTTTTCGAATCTGAGCTTTGGTTCAAAAGAAAACGTTCTGGTTGAATTGAGTTTTTCTGCAAATTCTAAGGTATACTTGGGTTTAACTCCCCAGGGAAACATCAGATCACAAAATGGGTTGGTTTTTTAGCATTCCCGACTCAGGACACTACTTATATACGTTTTTTTTTCGAATCTGAGCTTTGGTTCAAAAGTAACACGTTCTGGTTGAATTGAGTTTTTCTGCAAATTCTAAGATATACTTGGGTGTAACTCCCCAGGGAAACATCAGATCACAAAATGGGTTGGTTTTTTAGCATTCCCGCCTCAGGACACTACTAATATATGTTTGTTTTTCGAATCTGAGCTTTGGTTCAAAAGTTACACGTTCTGGTTAAATTGAGTTTTTCTGCAAATTCTAAGATATACTTGGGTTTAACTCCCCAGGGAAACATCAGATCACAAAATGGGTTGGTTTTTTAGCATTCCCGACTCAGGACACTACTAATATACGTTTGTTTTTCGAATCTGAGCTTTGGTTCAAAAGTTACACGTTCTGGTTCAATTGATTTTTTCTGCAAATTCTAAGATATACTTGGGTGTAACTCCCCAGGGAAACATCAGTTCACAAAATGGGTTGGTTTTTTAGCATTCCCGACTCAGGACACTACTAATATACGTTTGTTTTTAGAATCTGAGCTTTGGTTCAAAAGTAACACGTTCTGGTTGAATTGAGTTTTTCTGCAAATTCTAAGATATACTTGGGTGTAACTCCCCAGGGAAACATCAGATCACAAAATGGGTTGGTTTTTTAGCATTCCCGACTCAGGACACTACTAATATACGTTTGTTTTTCGAATCTGAGCTTTGGTTCAAAAGTAACACGTTCTGGTTCAATTGAGTTTTTCTGCAAATTCTAAGATATACTTGGATGTAACTCCCCAGGGAAACATCAGATCACAAAATTGGTTGGTTTTTTAGCATTCCCGACTCAGGACACTACTAATATACGTTTGTTTTTAGAATCTGAGCTTTGGTTCAAAAGTAACACGTTCTGGTTGAATTGAGTTTTTCTGCAAATTCTAAGATATACTTGGGTGTAACTCCCCAGGGAAACATCAGATCACAAAATGGGTTGGTTTTTTAGCATTCCCGACTCAGGACACTACTAATATACGTTTGTTTTTCGAATCTGAGCTTTGGTTCAAAAGTAACACGTTCTGGTTCAATTGAGTTTTTCTGCAAATTCTAAGGTATACTTGGGTGTAACTCCCCAGGGAAACATCAGATCACAAAATGGGTTGGTTTTTTAGCATTCCCGACTCAGGACACTACTAATATACGTTTGTTTTTCGAATCTGAGCTTTGGTTCAAAAGTAACACGTTCTGGTTCAATTGAGTTTTTCTGCAAATTCTAAGATATACTTGGGTGTAACTCCCCAGGGAAACATCAGATCACAAAATGGAGTGGTTTTTTAGCATTCCCGACTCAGGACACTACTAATGTATGTTTGTTTTTCGAATCTGAGCTTTGGTTCAAAAGTTACACGTTCTGGTTCAATTGAGTTTTTCTGCAAATTCTAAGATATACTTGGGTTTAACTCCCCAGGGAAACATCAGATCACAAAATGGGTTGGTTTTTTAGCATTCCCGACTCATGACACTACTAATATACGTTTGTTTTTCGAATCTGAGCTTTGGTTCAAAAGTTACACGTTCTGGTTGAATTGAGTTTTTCTGCAAATTCTAAGATATACTTGGGTGTAACTCCCCAGGGAAACATCAGATCACAAAATGGGTTGGTTTTTTCGCATTCCCGACTCAGGACACTACTAATATACGTTTGTTTTTCGAATCTGAGCTTTGGTTCAAAAGTAACACGTTCTGGTTCAATTGAGTTTTTCTGCAAATTCTAAGGTATACTTGGGTGTAACTCCCCAGGGAAACATCAGATCACAAAATGGGTTGGTTTTTTAGCATTCCCGACTCAGGACACTACTAATATACGTTTGTTTTTCGAATCTGAGCTTTGGTTCAAAAGTAACACGTTCTGGTTCAATTGAGTTTTTCTGCAAATTCTAAGATATACTTGGGTGTAACTCCCCAGGGAAACATCAGATCACAAAATGGAGTGGTTTTTTAGCATTCCCGACTCAGGACACTACTAATGTATGTTTGTTTTTCGAATCTGAGCTTTGGTTCAAAAGTTACACGTTCTGGTTCAATTGAGTTTTTCTGCAAATTCTAAGATATACTTGGGTTTAACTCCCCAGGGAAACATCAGATCACAAAATGGGTTGGTTTTTTAGCATTCCCGACTCATGACACTACTAATATACGTTTGTTTTTCGAATCTGAGCTTTGGTTCAAAAGTTACACGTTCTGGTTCAATTGAGTTTTTCTGCAAATTCTAAGATATACTTGGGTGTAACTCCCCAGGGAAACATCAGATCACAAAATGGGTTGGTTTTTTAGCATTCCCGACTCAGGACACTACTAATATACGTTTGTTTTTCGAATCTGAGCTTTGGTTCAAAAGTTACACGTTCTGGTTCAATTGATTTTTTCTGCAAATTCTAAGATATACATGGGTGTAACTCCCCAGGGAAACATCAGATCACAAAATGGGTTGGTTTTTTAGCATTCCCGACTCAGGACACTACTAATATACATTTGTTTTTCGAATCTGAGCTTTGGTTCAAAAGTAACACGTTCTGGTTGAATTGAGTTTTTCTGCAAATTCTAAGATATACTTGGGTGTAACTCCCCAGGGAAACATCAGATCACAAAATGGGTTGGTTTTTTAGCATTCCCGACTCAGGACACTACTAATATATGTTTGTTTTTCGAATCTGAGCTTTGGTTCAAAAGAAAACGTTCTGTTTGAATTGAGTGTTTCTTGAAATTCTAAGGTATACTTGGGTTTAACTCCCCAGGGAAACATCAGATCACAAAATTGAGTGGTTTTTTAGCATTCCCGACTCAGGACACTACTAATATACGTTTGTTTTTCGAATCTGAGCCTTGGTTCAAAACTAACACGTTCTGGTTGAATTGAGTTTTTCTGCAAATTCTAAGATATACTTGGGTGTAACTCCCCAGGGAAACATCAGATCACAAAATGGGTTGGTTTTTTAGCATTCCCGACTCATGACACTACTAATATACGTTTGTTTTTCGAATCTGAGCTTTGGTTCAAAAGTTACACGTTCTGGTTCAATTGAGTTTTTCTGCAAATTCTAAGATATACTTGGGTGTAACTCCCCAGGGAAACATCAGATCACAAAATGGGTTGGTTTTTTAGCATTCCCGACTCAGGACACTACTAATATACGTTTGTTTTTCGAATCTGAGCTTTGGTTCAAAAGTTACACGTTCTGGTTCAATTGATTTTTTCTGCAAATTCTAAGATATACATGGGTGTAACTCCCCAGGGAAACATCAGATCACAAAATGGGTTGGTTTTTTAGCATTCCCGACTCAGGACACTACTAATATACATTTGTTTTTCGAATCTGAGCTTTGGTTCAAAAGTAACACGTTCTGGTTGAATTGAGTTTTTCTGCAAATTCTAAGATATACTTGGGTGTAACTCCCCAGGGAAACATCAGATCACAAAATGGGTTGGTTTTTTAGCATTCCCGACTCAGGACACTACTAATATATGTTTGTTTTTCGAATCTGAGCTTTGGTTCAAAAGAAAACGTTCTGTTTGAATTGAGTGTTTCTTGAAATTCTAAGGTATACTTGGGTTTAACTCCCCAGGGAAACATCAGATCACAAAATTGAGTGGTTTTTTAGCATTCCCGACTCAGGACACTACTAATATACGTTTGTTTTTCGAATCTGAGCCTTGGTTCAAAACTAACACGTTCTGGTTGAATTGAGTTTTTCTGCAAATTCTAAGATATACTTGGGTGTAACTCCCCAGGGAAACATCAGATCACAAAATGGGTTGGTTTTTTAGCATTCCCGACTCAGGACACTACTAATATACGTTTGTTTTTCGAATCTGAGCTTTGGTTCAAAAGTAACACGTTCTGGTTGAATTTTCTGCAAATTCTAAGATATACTTGGGTTTAACTCCCCAGGGAAACATCAGATCACAAAATGGGTTGGTTTTTTAGCATTCCCGACTCAGGACACTACTTATATACGTTTGTTTTTCGAATCTGGGCTTTGGTTCAAAAGTAACACGTTCTGGTTGAATTGAGTTTTTCTGCAAATTCTAAGATATACTTGGGTGTAACTCCCCAGGGAAACATCAGATCACAAAATGGGTTGGTTTTTTAGCATTCCCGACTCAGGACACTACTATATGTTTGTTTTTCGAATCTGAGCTTTGGTTCAAAAGAAAACGTTCTGGTTGAATTGAGTTTTTCTGCAAATTCTAAGGTATACTTGGGTTTAACTCCCCAGGGAAACATCAGATCACAAAAAGGGTTGGTTTTTTAGCATTCCCGACTCAGGACACTACTTATATACGTTTTTTTTTCGAATCTGAGCTTTGGTTCAAAAGTAACACGTTCTGGTTGAATTGAGTTTTTCTGCAAATTCTAAGATATACTTGGGTGTAACTCCCCAGGGAAACATCAGATCACAAAATGGGTTGGTTTTTTAGCATTCCCGCCTCAGGACACTACTAATATATGTTTGTTTTTCGAATCTGAGCTTTGGTTCAAAAGTTACACGTTCTGGTTAAATTGAGTTTTTCTGCAAATTCTAAGATATACTTGGGTTTAACTCCCCAGGGAAACATCAGATCACAAAATGGGTTGGTTTTTTAGCATTCCCGACTCAGGACACTACTAATATACGTTTGTTTTTCGAATCTGAGCTTTGGTTCAAAAGTTACACGTTCTGGTTCAATTGATTTTTTCTGCAAATTCTAAGATATACTTGGGTGTAACTCCCCAGGGAAACATCAGTTCACAAAATGTGTTGCTTTTTTAGCATTCCCGACTCAGGACACTACTAATATACGTTTGTTTTTAGAATCTGAGCTTTGGTTCAAAAGTAACACGTTCTGGTTGAATTGAGTTTTTCTGCAAATTCTAAGATATACTTGGGTGTAACTCCCCAGGGAAACATCAGATCACAAAATGGGTTGGTTTTTTAGCATTCCCGACTCAGGACACTACTAATATACGTTTGTTTTTCGAATCTGAGCTTTGGTTCAAAAGTAACACGTTCTGGTTCAATTGAGTTTTTCTGCAAATTCTAAGATATACTTGGATGTAACTCCCCAGGGAAACATCAGATCACAAAATTGGTTGGTTTTTTAGCATTCCCGACTCAGGACACTACTAATATACGTTTGTTTTTCGAATCTGAGCTTTGGTTCAAAAGTAACACGTTCTGGTTGAATTGAGTTTTTCTGCAAATTCTAAGATATTCTTGGGTGTAACTCCCCAGGGAAACATCAGATCACAAAATGGGTTGGTTTTTTAGCATTCCCGACTCAGGACACTACTAATATACGTTTGTTTTTCGAATCTGAGCTTTGGTTCAAAAGTAACACGTTCTGGTTGAATTGAGTTTTTCTGCAAATTCTAAGATATACTTGGGTGTAACTCCCCAGGGAAACATCAGATCACAAAATGGGTTGGTTTTTTAGCATTCCCGCCTCAGGACACTACTAATATATGTTTGTTTTTCGAATCTGAGCTTTGGTTCAAAAGTTACACGTTCTGGTTAAATTGAGTTTTTCTGCAAATTCTAAGATATACTTGGGTTTAACTCCCCAGGGAAACATCAGATCACAAAATGGGTTGGTTTTTTAGCATTCCCGACTCAGGACACTACTAATATACGTTTGTTTTTCGAATCTGAGCTTTGGTTCAAAAGTTACACGTTCTGGTTCAATTGATTTTTTCTGCAAATTCTAAGATATACTTGGGTGTAACTCCCCAGGGAAACATCAGTTCACAAAATGGGTTGGTTTTTTAGCATTCCCGACTCAGGACACTACTAATATACGTTTGTTTTTAGAATCTGAGCTTTGGTTCAAAAGTAACACGTTCTGGTTGAATTGAGTTTTTCTGCAAATTCTAAGATATACTTGGGTGTAACTCCCCAGGGAAACATCAGATCACAAAATGGGTTGGTTTTTTAGCATTCCCGACTCAGGACACTACTAATATACGTTTGTTTTTCGAATCTGAGCTTTGGTTCAAAAGTAACACGTTCTGGTTCAATTGAGTTTTTCTGCAAATTCTAAGGTATACTTGGGTGTAACTCCCCAGGGAAACATCAGATCACAAAATGGGTTGGTTTTTTAGCATTCCCGCCTCAGGACACTACTAATATACGTTTGTTTTTCGAATCTGAGCTTTGGTTCAAAAGTAATACGTTCTGGTTCAATTGAGTTTTTCTGCAAATTCTAAGATATACTTGGGTGTAACTCCCCAGGGAAACATCAGATCACAAAATGGAGTGGTTTTTTAGCATTCCCGACTCAGGACACTACTAATATATGTTTGTTTTTCGAATCTGAGCTTTGGTTCAAAAGTTACACGTTCTGGTTCAATTGAGTTTTTCTGCAAATTCTAAGATATACTTGGGTTTAACTCCCCAGGGAAACATCAGATCACAAAATGGGTTGGTTTTTTAGCATTCCCGACTCATGACACTACTAATATACGTTTGTTTTTCGAATCTGAGCTTTGGTTCAAAAGTTACACGTTCTGGTTCAATTGAGTTTTTCTGCAAATTCTAAGATATACTTGGGTGTAACTCCCCAGGGAAACATCAGATCTCAAAATGGGTTGGTTTTTTAGCATTCCCGACTCAGGACACTACTAATATACGTTTGTTTTTCGAATCTGAGCTTTGGTTCAAAAGTTACACGTTCTGGTTCAATTGATTTTTTCTGCAAATTCTAAGATATACATGGGTGTAACTCCCCAGGGAAACATCAGATCACAAAATGGGTTGGTTTTTTAGCATTCCCGACTCAGGACACTACTAATATACATTTGTTTTTCGAATCTGAGCTTTGGTTCAAAAGTAACACGTTCTGGTTGAATTGAGTTTTTCTGCAAATTCTAAGATATACTTGGGTGTAACTCCCCAGGGAAACATCAGATCACAAAATGGGTTGGTTTTTTAGCATTCCCGACTCAGGACACTACTAATATATGTTTGTTTTTCGAATCTGAGCTTTGGTTCAAAAGAAAACGTTCTGTTTGAATTGAGTGTTTCTGCAAATTCTAAGGTATACTTGGGTGTAACTCCCCAGGGAAACATCAGATCACAAAATTGAGTGGTTTTTTAGCATTCCCGACTCAGGACACTACTAATATACGTTTGTTTTTCGAATCTGAGCTTTGGTTCAAAAGTTACACGTTCTGGTTCAATTGAGTTTTTCTGCAAATTCTAAGATATACTTGGGTGTAACTCCCCAGGGAAACATCAGATCACAAAATGGGTTGGTTTTTTAGCATTCCCGACTCAGGACACTACTAATATACGTTTGTTTTTCGAATCTGAGCTTTGGTTCAAAAGTTACACGTTCTGGTTCAATTGATTTTTTCTGCAAATTCTAAGATATACATGGGTGTAACTCCCCAGGGAAACATCAGATCACAAAATGGGTTGGTTTTTTAGCATTCCCGACTCAGGACACTACTAATATACATTTGTTTTTCGAATCTGAGCTTTGGTTCAAAAGTAACACGTTCTGGTTGAATTGAGTTTTTCTGCAAATTCTAAGATATACTTGGGTGTAACTCCCCAGGGAAACATCAGATCACAAAATGGGTTGGTTTTTTAGCATTCCCGACTCAGGACACTACTAATATATGTTTGTTTTTCGAATCTGAGCTTTGGTTCAAAAGAAAACGTTCTGTTTGAATTGAGTGTTTCTTGAAATTCTAAGGTATACTTGGGTTTAACTCCCCAGGGAAACATCAGATCACAAAATTGAGTGGTTTTTTAGCATTCCCGACTCAGGACACTACTAATATACGTTTGTTTTTCGAATCTGAGCCTTGGTTCAAAACTAACACGTTCTGGTTGAATTGAGTTTTTCTGCAAATTCTAAGATATACTTGGGTGTAACTCCCCAGGGAAACATCAGATCACAAAATGGGTTGGTTTTTTAGCATTCCCGACTCAGGACACTACTAATATACGTTTGTTTTTCGAATCTGAGCTTTGGTTCAAAAGTAACACGTTCTGGTTGAATTTTCTGCAAATTCTAAGATATACTTGGGTTTAACTCCCCAGGGAAACATCAGATCACAAAATGGGTTGGTTTTTTAGCATTCCCGACTCAGGACACTACTTATATACGTTTGTTTTTCGAATCTGGGCTTTGGTTCAAAAGTAACACGTTCTGGTTGAATTGAGTTTTTCTGCAAATTCTAAGATATACTTGGGTGTAACTCCCCAGGGAAACATCAGATCACAAAATGGGTTGGTTTTTTAGCATTCCCGACTCAGGACACTACTATATGTTTGTTTTTCGAATCTGAGCTTTGGTTCAAAAGAAAACGTTCTGGTTGAATTGAGTTTTTCTGCAAATTCTAAGGTATACTTGGGTTTAACTCCCCAGGGAAACATCAGATCACAAAAAGGGTTGGTTTTTTAGCATTCCCGACTCAGGACACTACTTATATACGTTTTTTTTTCGAATCTGAGCTTTGGTTCAAAAGTAACACGTTCTGGTTGAATTGAGTTTTTCTGCAAATTCTAAGATATACTTGGGTGTAACTCCCCAGGGAAACATCAGATCACAAAATGGGTTGGTTTTTTAGCATTCCCGCCTCAGGACACTACTAATATATGTTTGTTTTTCGAATCTGAGCTTTGGTTCAAAAGTTACACGTTCTGGTTAAATTTAGTTTTTCTGCAAATTCTAAGATATACTTGGGTTTAACTCCCCAGGGAAACATCAGATCACAAAATGGGTTGGTTTTTTAGCATTCCCGACTCAGGACACTACTAATATACGTTTGTTTTTCGAATCTGAGCTTTGGTTCAAAAGTTACACGTTCTGGTTCAATTGATTTTTTCTGCAAATTCTAAGATATACTTGGGTGTAACTCCCCAGGGAAACATCAGTTCACAAAATGTGTTGCTTTTTTAGCATTCCCGACTCAGGACACTACTAATATACGTTTGTTTTTAGAATCTGAGCTTTGGTTCAAAAGTAACACGTTCTGGTTGAATTGAGTTTTTCTGCAAATTCTAAGATATACTTGGGTGTAACTCCCCAGGGAAACATCAGATCACAAAATGGGTTGGTTTTTTAGCATTCCCGACTCAGGACACTACTAATATACGTTTGTTTTTCGAATCTGAGCTTTGGTTCAAAAGTAACACGTTCTGGTTCAATTGAGTTTTTCTGCAAATTCTAAGATATACTTGGATGTAACTCCCCAGGGAAACATCAGATCACAAAATTGGTTGGTTTTTTAGCATTCCCGACTCAGGACACTACTAATATACGTTTGTTTTTCGAATCTGAGCTTTGGTTCAAAAGTAACACGTTCTGGTTGAATTGAGTTTTTCTGCAAATTCTAAGATATTCTTGGGTGTAACTCCCCAGGGAAACATCAGATCACAAAATGGGTTGGTTTTTTAGCATTCCCGACTCAGGACACTACTAATATATGTTTGTTTTTCGAATCTGAGCTTTGGTTCAAAACTAACACGTTCTGGTTGAATTGAGTTTTTCTGCAAATTCTGATATACTTGGGTTTAACTCCCCAGGGAAACATCAGATCACAAAATGGGTTGGTTTTTTAGCATTCCCGACTCAGGACACTACTTATATACGTTTGTTTTTCGAATCTGGGCTTTGGTTCAAAAGTAACACGTTCTGGTTGAATTGAGTTTTTCTGCAAATTCTAAGATATACTTGGGTGTAACTCCCCAGGGAAACATCAGATCACAAAATGGGTTGGTTTTTTAGCATTCCCGACTCAGGACACTACTAATATATGTTTGTTTTTCGATTCTGAGCTTTGGTTCAAAAGTCACGTTCTGGTTGAATTGAGTTTTTCTGCAAATTCTAAGATATACTTGGGTGTAACTCCCCAGGGAAACATCAGATCACAAAATGGGTTGGTTTTTTAGCATTCCCGACTCAGGACACTACTAATATATGTTTGTTTTTCGAATCTGAGCTTTGGTTCAAAAGTAACATGTTCTGGTTCAATTGAGTTTTTCTGCAAATTCTAAGATATACTTGGGTTTAACTCCCCAGGGAAACATCAGATCACAAAATGGGTTGGTTTGTTAGCATTCCCGACTCAGGACACTACTAATATACGTTTGTTTTTCGAATCTGAGCTTTGGTTCAAAACTAACACGTTCTGGTTGAATTGAGTTTTTCTGCAAATTCTAAGATATACTTGGGTGTAACTCCCCAGGGAAACATCAGATCACAAAATGGGTTGGTTTTTTAGCATTCCCGACTCAGGACACTAGTAATATACGTTTGTTTTTCGAATCTGAGCTTTGGTTCAAAAGAAAACGTTCTGGTTGAATTGAGTTTTTCTGCAAATTCTAAGGTATACTTGGGTGTAACTCCCCAGGGAAACATCAGATCACAAAATGGGTTGGTTTTTTAGCATTCCCGACTCAGGACACTACTAATATACGTTTGTTTTTCGAATCTGAGCTTTGGTTCAAAAGAAAACGTTCTGGTTGATTTGAGTTTTTCTGCAAATTCTAAGATATACTTGGGTGTAACTCCCCAGGGAAACATCAGATCACAAAATGGAGTGGTTTTTTAGCATTCCCGACTCAGGACACTACTAATATACGTTTGTTTTTCGAATCTGAGCTTTAGTTCAAAAGTAACATGTTCTGGTTCAATTGAGTTTTTCTGCAAATTCTAAGATATACTTGGGTGTAACTCCCCAGGGAAACATCAGATCACAAAATGGCTTGGTTTTTTAGCATTCCCGACTCAGGACACTACTAATATACGTTTGTTTTTCGAATCTGAGCTTTAGTTCAAAAGTAACATGTTCTGGTTCAATTGAGTTTTTCTGCAAATTCTAAGATATACTTGGGTGTAACTCCCCAGGGAAACATCAGATCACAAAATGGCTTGGTTTTTTAGCATTCCCGACTCAGGACACTACTAATATACGTTTGTTTTTCGAATCTGAGCTTTGGTTCAAAACTAACACGTTCTGGTTGAATTGAGTTTTTCTGCAAATTCTAAGATATACTTGGGTGTAACTCCCCAGGGAAACATCAGATCACAAAATGGGTTGGTTTTTTAGCATTCCCGACTCAGGACACTACTAATATACGTTTGTTTTTCGAATCTGAGCTTTGGTTCAAAAGTTACACGTTCTGGTTCAATTGAGTTTTTCTGCAAATTCTAAGATATACTTGGGTGTAACTCCCCAGGGAAACATCAGATCACAAAATGGGTTGGTTTTTTAGCATTCCCGACTCAGGACACTACTAATATACGTTTGTTTTTCGAATCTGAGCTTTGGTTCAAAACTAACACGTTCTGGTTGAATTGAGTTTTTCTGCAAATTCTAAGATATACTTGGGTGTAACTCCCCAGGGAAACATCAGATCACAAAATGGGTTGGTTTTTTAGCATTCCCGACTCAGGACACTACTAATATATGTTTGATTTTCGAATCTGAGCTTTGGTTCAAAAGAAAACGTTCTGGTTGAATTGAGTTTTTCTGCAAATTCTAAGATATACTTGGGTGTAACTCCCCAGGGAAACATCAGATCACAAAATGGGTTGGTTTTTTAGCATTCCCGACTCAGGACACTACTAATATACATTTGTTTTTCGAACCTGAGCTTTGGTTCAAAAGTAACACGTTCTGGTTCAATTGAGTTTTTCTGCAAATTCTAAGATATACTTGGGTGTAACTCCCCAGGGAAACATCAGATCACAAAATGGGTTGCTTTTTTAGCATTCCCGACTCAGGACACTACTTATATACGTTTGTTTTTCGAATCTGGGCTTTGGTTCAAAAGTAACACGTTCTGGTTCAATTGAGTTTTTCTGCAAATTCTAAGATATACTTGGGGGTAACTCCCCAGGGAAACATCAGATCACAAAATGGGTTGGTTTTTTAGCATTCCCGACTCAGGACACTACTAATATACGTTTGTTTTTCGAATCTGAGCTTTGGTTCAAAAGTAACACGTTCTGGTTCAATTGAGTTTTTCTGCAAATTCTAAGATATACTTGGGTGTAACTCCCCAGGGAAACATCAGATCACAAAATGGAGTGGTTTTTTAGCATTCCCGACTCAGGACACTACTAATATACGTTTGTTTTTCGAATCTGAGCTTTGGTTCAAAAGTTACACGTTCTGGTTCAATTGAGTTTTTCTGCAAATTCTAAGATATACTTGGGTTTAACTCCCCAGGGAAACATCAGATCACAAAATGGGTTGGTTTTGTAGCATTCCCGACTCAGGACACTACTAATATACGTTTGTTTTTCGAATCTGAGCTTTGGTTCAAAACTAACACGTTCTGGTTGAATTGAGTTTTTCTGCAAATTCTAAGATATACTTGGGTGTAACTCCCCAGGAAAACATCAGATCACAAAATGGGTTGGTTTTTTAGCATTCCCGACTCAGGACACTACTAATATATGTTTGTTTTTCGAATCTGAGCTTTGGTTCAAAACTAACACGTTCTGGTTCAATTGAGTTTTTCTGCAAATTCTAAGATATACTTGGGTGTAACTCCCCAGGGAAACATCAGATCACAAAATGGGTTGGTTTTTTAGCATTCCCGACTCAGGACACTACTAATATACGTTTGTTTTTCGAATCTGAGCTTTGGTTCAAAAGAAAACGTTCTGGTTGAATTGAGTTTTTCTGCAAATTCTAAGGTATACTTGGGTGTAACTCTCCAGGGAAACATCAGATCACAAAATGGGTTGGTTTTTTAGCATTCCCGACTCAGGACACTACTAATATACGTTTGTTTTTCGAATCTGAGCTTTGGTTCAAAAGTAACACGTTCTGGTTGAATTGAGTTTTTCTGCAAATTCTAAGATATACTTGGGTTTAACTCCCCAGGGAAACATCAGATCACAAAATGGGTTGGTTTTTTAGCATTCCCGACTCAGGACACTACTAATATATGTTTGTTTTTCGAATCTGAGCTTTGGTTCAAAAGAAAACGTTCTGGTTGAATTGAGTTTTTCTGCAAATTCTAAGGTATACTTGGGTGTAACTCCCCAGGGAAACATCAGATCACAAAAGGGGTTGGTTCTTTAGCATTCCCGACTCAGGACACTACTAATATACGTTTGTTTTTCGAATCTGAGCTTTGGTTCAAAAGTAACACGTTCTGGTTCAATTGAGTTTTTCTGCAAATTCTAAGATATACTTGGGTGTAACTCCCCAGGGAAACATCAGATCACAAAATGGAGTGGTTTTTTAGCATTCCCGACTCAGGACACTACTAATATACGTTTGTTTTTCGAATCTGAGCTTTAGTTCAAAAGTAACATGTTCTGGTTCAATTGAGTTTTTCTGCAAATTCTAAGATATACTTGGGTGTAACTCCCCAGGGAAACATCAGATCACAAAATGGCTTGGTTTTTTAGCATTCCCGACTCAGGACACTACTAATATACGTTTGTTTTTCGAATCTGAGCTTTGGTTCAAAAGTAACACGTTCTGGTTCAATTGAGTTTTTCTGCAAATTCTAAGATATACTTGGGTGTAACTCCCCAGGGAAACATCAGATCACAAAATGGGTTGGTTTTTTAGCATTCCCGACTCAGGACACTAGTAATATACGTTTGTTTTTCGAATCTGAGCTTTGGTTCAAAAGAAAACGTTCTGGTTGAATTGAGTTTTTCTGCAAATTCTAAGGTATACTTGGGTGTAACTCTCCAGGGAAACATCAGATCACAAAATGGGTTGGTTTTTTAGCATTCCCGACTCAGGACACTACTAATATACGTTTGTTTTTCGAATCTGAGCTTTGGTTCAAAAGTTACACGTTCTGGTTCAATTGAGTTTTTCTGCAAATTCTAAGATATACTTGGGTTTAACTCCCCAGGGAAACATCAGATCACAAAATGGGTTGGTTTTTTAGCATTCCCGACTCAGGACACTACTAATATACGTTTGTTTTTCGAATCTGAGCTTTGGTTCAAAAGAAAACGTTCTGGTTGAATTGAGTTTTTCTGCAAATTCTAAGGTATACTTGGGTGTAACTCCCCAGGGAAACATCAGATCACAAAAGGGGTTGGTTCTTTAGCATTCCCGACTCAGGACACTACTAATATACGTTTGTTTTTCGAATCTGAGCTTTGGTTCAAAAGTAACACGTTCTGGTTCAATTGAGTTTTTCTGCAAATTCTAAGATATACTTGGGTGTAACTCCCCAGGGAAACATCAGATCACAAAATGGAGTGGTTTTTTAGCATTCCCGATTCAGGACACTACTAATATACGTTTGTTTTTCGAATCTGAGCTTTAGTTCAAAAGTAACATGTTCTGGTTCAATTGAGTTTTTCTGCAAATTCTAAGATATACTTGGGTGTAACTCCCCAGGGAAACATCAGATCACAAAATGGCTTGGTTTTTTAGCATTCCCGACTCAGGACACTACTAATATACGTTTGTTTTTCGAATCTGAGCTTTGGTTCAAAACTAACACGTTCTGGTTGAATTGAGTTTTTCTGCAAATTCTAAGATATACTTGGGTGTAACTCCCCAGGGAAACATCAGATCACAAAATGGGTTGGTTTTTTAGCATTCCCGACTCAGGACACTAGTAATATACGTTTGTTTTTCGAATCTGAGCTTTGGTTCAAAAGAAAACGTTCTGGTTGAATTGAGTTTTTCTGCAAATTCTAAGGTATACTTGGGTGTAACTCTCCAGGGAAACATCAGATCACAAAATGGGTTGGTTTTTTAGCATTCCCGACTCAGGACACTACTAATATACGTTTGTTTTTCGAATCTGAGCTTTGGTTCAAAAGTAACACGTTCTGGTTCAATTGAGTTTTTCTGCAAATTCTAAGATATACTTGGGTTTAACTCCCCAGGGAAACATCAGATCACAAAATGGGTTGGTTTTTTAGCATTCCCGACTCAGGACACTACTAATATACGTTTGTTTTTCGAATCTGAGCTTTGGTTCAAAAGAAAACGTTCTGGTTGAATTGAGTTTTTCTGCAAATTCTAAGGTATACTTGGGTTTAACTCCCCAGGGAAACATCAGATCACAAAATGGGTTGGTTCTTTAGCATTCCCGACTCAGGACACTACTAATATACGTTTGTTTTTCGAATCTGAGCTTTGGTTCAAAAGTAACACGTTCTGGTTCAATTGAGTTTTTCTGCAAATTCTAAGATATACTTGGGTGTAACTCCCCAGGGAAACATCAGATCACAAAATGGGTTGGTTTTTTAGCATTCCCGATTCAGGACACTACTAATATACGTTTGTTTTTCGAATCTGAGCTTTAGTTCAAAAGTAACATGTTCTGGTTCAATTGAGTTTTTCTGCAAATTCTAAGATATACTTGGGTGTAACTCCCCAGGGAAACATCAGATCACAAAATGGCTTGGTTTTTTAGCATTCCCGACTCAGGACACTACTAATATACGTTTGTTTTTCGAATCTGAGCTTTGGTTCAAAACTAACACGTTCTGGTTGAATTGAGTTTTTCTGCAAATTCTAAGATATACTTGGGTGTAACTCCCCAGGGAAACATCAGATCACAAAATGGGTTGGTTTTTTAGCATTCCCGACTCAGGACACTACTAATAAACGTTTGTTTTTCGAATCTGAGCTTTGGTTCAAAAGTTACACGTTCTGGTTCAATTGAGTTTTTCTGCAAATTCTAAGATATACTTGGGTGTAACTCCCCAGGGAAACATCAGATCACAAAATGGGTTGGTTTTTTAGCATTCCCGACTCAGGACACTACTAATATATGTTTGTTTTTCGAATCTGAGCTTTGGTTCAAAAGTAACACGTTCTGGTTGAATTGAGTTTTTCTGCAAATTCTAAGATATACTTGGGTGTAACTCCCCAGGGAAACATCAGATCACAAAATGGAGTGGTTTTTTAGCATTCCCGACTCAGGACACTACTAATATACGTTTGTTTTTCGAATCTGAGCTTTAGTTCAAAAGTAACATGTTCTGGTTCAATTGAGTTTTTCTGCAAATTCTAAGATATACTTGGGTGTAACTCCCCAGGGAAACATCAGATCACAAAATGGCTTGGTTTTTTAGCATTCCCGACTCAGGACACTACTAATATACGTTTGTTTTTCGAATCTGAGCTTTGGTTCAAAACTAACACGTTCTGGTTGAATTGAGTTTTTCTGCAAATTCTAAGATATACTTGGGTGTAACTCCCCAGGGAAACATCAGATCACAAAATGGGTTGGTTTTTTAGCATTCCCGACTCAGGACACTACTAATATACGTTTGTTTTTCGAATCTGAGCTTTGGTTCAAAACTAACACGTTCTGGTTGAATTGAGTTTTTCTGCAAATTCTAAGATATACTTGGGTGTAACTCCCCAGGAAAACATCAGATCACAAAATGGGTTGGTTTTTTAGCATTCCCGACTCAGGACACTACTAATATATGTTTGTTTTTCGAATCTGAGCTTTGGTTCAAAACTAACACGTTCTGGTTCAATTGAGTTTTTCTGCAAATTCTAAGATATACTTGGGTGTAACTCCCCAGGGAAACATCAGATCACAAAATGGGTTGGTTTTTTAGCATTCCCGACTCAGGACACTACTAATATACGTTTGTTTTTCGAATCTGAGCTTTGGTTCAAAAGAAAACGTTCTGGTTGAATTGAGTTTTTCTGCAAATTCTAAGGTATACTTGGGTGTAACTCTCCAGGGAAACATCAGATCACAAAATGGGTTGGTTTTTTAGCATTCCCGACTCAGGACACTACTAATATACGTTTGTTTTTCGAATCTGAGCTTTGGTTCAAAAGTAACACGTTCTGGTTGAATTGAGTTTTTCTGCAAATTCTAAGATATACTTGGGTTTAACTCCCCAGGGAAACATCAGATCACAAAATGGGTTGGTTTTTTAGCATTCCCGACTCAGGACACTACTAATATATGTTTGTTTTTCGAATCTGAGCTTTGGTTCAAAAGAAAACGTTCTGGTTGAATTGAGTTTTTCTGCAAATTCTAAGGTATACTTGGGTGTAACTCCCCAGGGAAACATCAGATCACAAAAGGGGTTGGTTCTTTAGCATTCCCGACTGAGGACACTACTAATATACGTTTGTTTTTCGAATCTGAGCTTTGGTTCAAAAGTAACACGTTCTGGTTCAATTGAGTTTTTCTGCAAATTCTAAGATATACTTGGGTGTAACTCCCCAGGGAAACATCAGATCACAAAATGGAGTGGTTTTTTAGCATTCCCGACTCAGGACACTACTAATATACGTTTGTTTTTCGAATCTGAGCTTTAGTTCAAAAGTAACATGTTCTGGTTCAATTGAGTTTTTCTGCAAATTCTAAGATATACTTGGGTGTAACTCCCCAGGGAAACATCAGATCACAAAATGGCTTGGTTTTTTAGCATTCCCGACTCAGGACACTACTAATATACGTTTTTTTTCGAATCTGAGCTTTGGTTCAAAAGTAACACGTTCTGGTTCAATTGAGTTTTTCTGCAAATTCTAAGATATACTTGGGTGTAACTCCCCAGGGAAACATCAGATCACAAAATGGGTTGGTTTTTTAGCATTCCCGACTCAGGACACTAGTAATATACGTTTGTTTTTCGAATCTGAGCTTTGGTTCAAAAGAAAACGTTCTGGTTGAATTGAGTTTTTCTGCAAATTCTAAGATATACTTGGGTGTAACTCCCCAGGGAAACATCAGATCACAAAATGGCTTGGTTTTTTAGCATTCCCGACTCAGGACACTACTAATATACGTTTGTTTTTCGAATCTGAGCTTTGGTTCAAAAGTAACACGTTCTGGTTCAATTGAGTTTTTCTGCAAATTCTAAGATATACTTGGGTGTAACTCCCCAGGGAAACATCAGATCACAAAATGGGTTGGTTTTTTAGCATTCCCGACTCAGGACACTAGTAATATACGTTTGTTTTTCGAATCTGAGCTTTGGTTCAAAAGAAAACGTTCTGGTTGAATTGAGTTTTTCTGCAAATTCTAAGATATACTTGGGTGTAACTCCCCAGGGAAACATCAGATCACAAAATGGGTTGGTTTTTTAGCATTCCCGACTCAGGACACTACTAATATACGTTTGTTTTTCGAATCTGAGCTTTGGTTCAAAAGAAAACGTTCTGGTTGAATTGAGTTTTTCTGCAAATTCTAAGGTATACTTGGGTGTAACTCCCCAGGGAAACATCAGATCACAAAATGGGTTGGTTTTTTAGCATTCCCGACTCAGGACACTACTAATATACGTTTGTTTTTCGAATCTGAGCTTTGGTTCAAAAGAAAACGTTCTGGTTGATTTGAGTTTTTCTGCAAATTCTAAGGTATACTTGGGTGTAACTCCCCAGGGAAACATCAGATCACAAAATGGGTTGGTTCTTTAGCATTCCCGACTCAGGACACTACTAATATACGTTTGTTTTTCGAATCTGAGCTTTGGTTCAAAAGTAACACGTTCTGGTTCAATTGAGTTTTTCTGCAAATTCTAAGATATACTTGGGTGTAACTCCCCAGGGAAACATCAGATCACAAAATGGGTTGGTTTTTTAGCATTCCCGACTCAGGACACTACTAATATACGTTTGTTTTTCGAATCTGAGCTTTAGTTCAAAAGTAACATGTTCTGGTTCAATTGAGTTTTTCTGCAAATTCTAAGATATACTTGGGTGTAACTCCCCAGGGAAACATCAGATCACAAAATGGGTTGGTTTTTTAGCATTCCCGACTCAGGACACTACTAATATACGTTTGTTTTTCGAATCTGAGCTTTGGTTCAAAACTAACACGTTCTGGTTGAATTGAGTTTTTCTGCAAATTCTAAGATATACTTGGGTGTAACTCCCCAGGGAAACATCAGATCACAAAATGGGTTGGTTTTTTAGCATTCCCGACTCAGGACACTACTAATATACGTTTGTTTTTCAAATCTGAGCTTTGGTTCAAAAGTTACACGTTCTGGTTCAATTGAGTTTTTCTGCAAATTCTAAGATATACTTGGGTGTAACTCCCCAGGGAAACATCAGATCACAAAATGGGTTGGTTTTTTAGCATTCCCGACTCAGGACACTACTAATATACGTTTGTTTTTCGAATCTGAGCTTTGGTTCAAAACTAACACGTTCTGGTTGAATTGAGTTTTTCTGCAAATTCTAAGATATACTTGGGTGTAACTCCCCAGGGAAACATCAGATCACAAAATGGGTTGGTTTTTTAGCATTCCCGACTCAGGACACTACTAATATATGTTTGATTTTCGAATCTGAGCTTTGGTTCAAAAGAAAACGTTCTGGTTGAATTGAGTTTTTCTGCAAATTCTAAGATATACTTGGGTGTAACTCCCCAGGGAAACATCAGATCACAAAATGGGTTGGTTTTTTAGCATTCCCGACTCAGGACACTACTAATATACATTTGTTTTTCGAACCTGAGCTTTGGTTCAAAAGTAACACGTTCTGGTTCAATTGAGTTTTTCTGCAAATTCTAAGATATACTTGGGTGTAACTCCCCAGGGAAACATCAGATCACAAAATGGGTTGCTTTTTTAGCATTCCCGACTCAGGACACTACTTATATACGTTTGTTTTTCGAATCTGGGCTTTGGTTCAAAAGTAACACGTTCTGGTTGAATTGAGTTTTTCTGCAAATTCTAAGATATACTTGGGGGTAACTCCCCAGGGAAACATTAGATCACAAAATGGGTTGGTTTTTTAGCATTCCCGACTCAGGACACTACTAATATATGTTTGTTTTTCGAATTTGAGCTTTGGTTCAAAACAAAACGTTCTGGTTGAATTGAGTTTTTCTGCAAATTCTAAGGTATACTTGGGTGTAACTCCCCAGGGAAACATCAGATCACAAAATGGGTTGGTTTTTTAGCATTCCCGACTCAGGACACTACTAATATACGTTTGTTTTTCGAATCTGAGCTTTGGTTCAAAAGTAACACGTTCTGGTTCAATTGAGTTTTTCTGCAAATTCTAAGATATACTTGGGTGTAACTCCCCAGGAAAACATCAGATCACAAAATGGGTTGGTTTTTTAGCATTCCCGACTCAGGACACTACTAATATATGTTTGTTTTTCGAATCTGAGCTTTGGTTCAAAACTAACACGTTCTGGTTCAATTGAGTTTTTCTGCAAATTCTAAGATATACTTGGGTGTAACTCCCCAGGGAAACATCAGATCACAAAATGGGTTGGTTTTTTAGCATTCCCGACTCAGGACACTACTAATATACGTTTGTTTTTCGAATCTGAGCTTTGGTTCAAAAGAAAACGTTCTGGTTGAATTGAGTTTTTCTGCAAATTCTAAGGTATACTTGGGTGTAACTCTCCAGGGAAACATCAGATCACAAAATGGGTTGGTTTTTTAGCATTCCCGACTCAGGACACTACTAATATACGTTTGTTTTTCGAATCTGAGCTTTGGTTCAAAAGTAACACGTTCTGGTTGAATTGAGTTTTTCTGCAAATTCTAAGATATACTTGGGTTTAACTCCCCAGGGAAACATCAGATCACAAAATGGGTTGGTTTTTTAGCATTCCCGACTCAGGACACTACTAATATATGTTTGTTTTTCGAATCTGAGCTTTGGTTCAAAAGAAAACGTTCTGGTTGAATTGAGTTTTTCTGCAAATTCTAAGGTATACTTGGGTGTAACTCCCCAGGAAAACATCAGATCACAAAAGGGGTTGGTTCTTTAGCATTCCCGACTCAGGACACTACTAATATACGTTTGTTTTTCGAATCTGAGCTTTGGTTCAAAAGTAACACGTTCTGGTTCAATTGAGTTTTTCTGCAAATTCTAAGATATACTTGGGTGTAACTCCCCAGGGAAACATCAGATCACAAAATGGAGTGGTTTTTTAGCATTCCCGACTCAGGACACTACTAATATACGTTTGTTTTTCGAATCTGAGCTTTAGTTCAAAAGTAACATGTTCTGGTTCAATTGAGTTTTTCTGCAAATTCTAAGATATACTTGGGTGTAACTCCCCAGGGAAACATCAGATCACAAAATGGCTTGGTTTTTTAGCATTCCCGACTCAGGACACTACTAATATACGTTTGTTTTTCGAATCTGAGCTTTGGTTCAAAAGTAACACGTTCTGGTTCAATTGAGTTTTTCTGCAAATTCTAAGATATACTTGGGTGTAACTCCCCAGGGAAACATCAGATCACAAAATGGGTTGGTTTTTTAGCATTCCCGACTCAGGACACTAGTAATATACGTTTGTTTTTCGAATCTGAGCTTTGGTTCAAAAGAAAACGTTCTGGTTGAATTGAGTTTTTCTGCAAATTCTAAGGTATACTTGGGTGTAACTCTCCAGGGAAACATCAGATCACAAAATGGGTTGGTTTTTTAACATTCCCGACTCAGGACACTACTAATATACGTTTGTTTTTCGAATCTGAGCTTTGGTTCAAAAGTAACACGTTCTGGTTCAATTGAGTTTTTCTGCAAATTCTAAGATATACTTGGGTTTAACTCCCCAGGGAAACATCAGATCACAAAATGGGTTGGTTTTTTAGCATTCCCGACTCAGGACACTACTAATATACGTTTGTTTTTCGAATCTGAGCTTTGGTTCAAAAGAAAACGTTCTGGTTGAATTGAGTTTTTCTGCAAATTCTAAGGTATACTTGGGTGTAACTCCCCAGGGAAACATCAGATCACAAAATGGGTTGGTTTTTTAGCATTCCCGACTCAGGACACTACTAATATACGTTTGTTTTTCGAATCTGAGCTTTGGTTCAAAAGAAAACGTTCTGGTTGAATTGAGTTTTTCTGCAAATTCTAAGGTATACTTGGGTGTAACTCTCCAGGGAAACATCAGATCACAAAATGGGTTGGTTTTTTAGCATTCCCGACTCAGGACACTACTAATATACGTTTGTTTTTCGAATCTGAGCTTTGGTTCAAAAGTAACACGTTCTGGTTGAATTGAGTTTTTCTGCAAATTCTAAGATATACTTGGGTTTAACTCCCCAGGGAAACATCAGATCACAAAATGGGTTGGTTTTTTAGCATTCCCGACTCAGGACACTACTAATATATGTTTGTTTTTCGAATCTGAGCTTTGGTTCAAAAGAAAACGTTCTGGTTGAATTGAGTTTTTCTGCAAATTCTAAGATATACTTGGGTGTAACTCCCCAGGGAAACATCAGATCACAAAATGGGTTGGTTTTTTAGCATTCCCGACTCAGGACACTACTAATATACGTTTGTTTTTCGAATCTGAGCTTTGGTTCAAAACTAACACGTTCTGGTTGAATTGAGTTTTTCTGCAAATTCTAAGATATACTTGGGTGTAACTCCCCAGGGAAACATCAGATCACAAAATGGGTTGGTTTTTTAGCATTCCCGACTCAGGACACTACTAATAAACGTTTGTTTTTCGAATCTGAGCTTTGGTTCAAAAGTTACACGTTATGGTTCAATTGAGTTTTTCTGCAAATTCTAAGATATACTTGGGTGTAACTCCCCAGGGAAACATCAGATCACAAAATGGGTTGGTTTTTTAGCATTCCCGACTCAGGACACTACTAATATACGTTTGTTTTTCGAATCTGAGCTTTGGTTCAAACGTAACACGTTCTGGTTGAATTGAGTTTTTCTGCAAATTCTAAGATATACTTGGGTGTAACTCCCCAGGGAAACATCAGATCACAAAATGGAGTGGTTTTTTAGCATTCCCGACTCAGGACACAACTAATATACGTTTGTTTTTCGAATCTGAGCTTTAGTTCAAAAGTAACATGTTCTGGTTCAATTGAGTTTTTCTGCAAATTCTAAGATATACTTGGGTGTAACTCCCCAGGGAAACATCAGATCACAAAATGGGTTGGTTTTTTAGCATTCCCGACTCAGGACACTAGTAATATACGTTTGTTTTTCGAATCTGAGCTTTGGTTCAAAAGAAAACGTTCTGGTTGAATTGAGTTTTTCTGCAAATTCTAAGGTATACTTGGGTGTAACTCTCCAGGGAAACATCAGATCACAAAATGGGTTGGTTTTTTAGCATTCCCGACTCAGGACACTACTAATATACGTTTGTTTTTCGAATCTGAGCTTTGGTTCAAAAGTAACACGTTCTGGTTGAATTGAGTTTTTCTGCAAATTCTAAGATATACTTGGGTTTAACTCCCCAGGGAAACATCAGATCACAAAATGGGTTGGTTTTTTAGCATTCCCGACTCAGGACACTACTAATATATGTTTGTTTTTCGAATCTGAGCTTTGGTTCAAAAGAAAACGTTCTGGTTGAATTGAGTTTTTCTGCAAATTCTAAGGTATACTTGGGTGTAACTCCCCAGGGAAACATCAGATCACAAAAGGGGTTGGTTCTTTAGCATTCCCGACTCAGGACACTACTAATATACGTTTGTTTTTCGAATCTGAGCTTTGGTTCATAAGTAACACGTTCTGGTTCAATTGAGTTTTTCTGCAAATTCTAAGATATACTTGGGTGTAACTCCCCAGGGAAACATCAGATCACAAAATGGAGTGGTTTTTTAGCATTCCCGACTCAGGACACTACTAATATACGTTTGTTTTTCGAATCTGAGCTTTAGTTCAAAAGTAACATGTTCTGGTTCAATTGAGTTTTTCTGCAAATTCTAAGATATACTTGGGTGTAACTCCCCAGGGAAACATCAGATCACAAAATGGCTTGGTTTTTTAGCATTCCCGACTCAGGACACTACTAATATACGTTTGTTTTTCGAATCTGAGCTTTGGTTCAAAAGTAACACGTTCTGGTTCAATTGAGTTTTTCTGCAAATTCTAAGATATACTTGGGTGTAACTCCCCAGGGAAACATCAGATCACAAAATGGGTTGGTTTTTTAGCATTCCCGACTCAGGACACTAGTAATATACGTTTGTTTTTCGAATCTGAGCTTTGGTTCAAAAGAAAACGTTCTGGTTGAATTGAGTTTTTCTGCAAATTCTAAGGTATACTTGGGTGTAACTCTCCAGGGAAACATCAGATCACAAAATGGGTTGGTTTTTTAACATTCCCGACTCAGGACACTACTAATATACGTTTGTTTTTCGAATCTGAGCTTTGGTTCAAAAGTAACACGTTCTGGTTCAATTGAGTTTTTCTGCAAATTCTAAGATATACTTGGGTTTAACTCCCCAGGGAAACATCAGATCACAAAATGGGTTGGTTTTTTAGCATTCCCGACTCAGGACACTACTAATATACGTTTGTTTTTCGAATCTGAGCTTTGGTTCAAAAGAAAACGTTCTGGTTGAATTGAGTTTTTCTGCAAATTCTAAGGTATACTTGGGTGTAACTCCCCAGGGAAACATCAGATCACAAAATGGGTTGGTTTTTTAGCATTCCCGACTCAGGACACTACTAATATACGTTTGTTTTTCGAATCTGAGCTTTGGTTCAAAAGAAAACGTTCTGGTTCAATTGAGTTTTTCTGCAAATTCTAAGGTATACTTGGGTGTAACTCTCCAGGGAAACATCAGATCACAAAATGGGTTGGTTTTTTAGCATTCCCGACTCAGGACACTACTAATATACGTTTGTTTTTCGAATCTGAGCTTTGGTTCAAAAGTAACACGTTCTGGTTGAATTGAGTTTTTCTGCAAATTCTAAGATATACTTGGGTTTAACTCCCCAGGGAAACATCAGATCACAAAATGGGTTGGTTTTTTAGCATTCCCGACTCAGGACACTACTAATATATGTTTGTTTTTCGAATCTGAGCTTTGGTTCAAAAGAAAACGTTCTGGTTGAATTGAGTTTTTCTGCAAATTCTAAGATATACTTGGGTGTAACTCCCCAGGGAAACATCAGATCACAAAATGGGTTGGTTTTTTAGCATTCCCGACTCAGGACACTACTAATATACGTTTGTTTTTCGAATCTGAGCTTTGGTTCAAAACTAACACGTTCTGGTTGAATTGAGTTTTTCTGCAAATTCTAAGATATACTTGGGTGTAACTCCCCAGGGAAACATCAGATCACAAAATGGGTTGGTTTTTTAGCATTCCCGACTCAGGACACTACTAATAAACGTTTGTTTTTCGAATCTGAGCTTTGGTTCAAAAGTTACACGTTATGGTTCAATTGAGTTTTTCTGCAAATTCTAAGATATACTTGGGTGTAACTCCCCAGGGAAACATCAGATCACAAAATGGGTTGGTTTTTTAGCATTCCCGACTCAGGACACTACTAATATACGTTTGTTTTTCGAATCTGAGCTTTGGTTCAAACGTAACACGTTCTGGTTGAATTGAGTTTTTCTGCAAATTCTAAGATATACTTGGGTGTAACTCCCCAGGGAAACATCAGATCACAAAATGGAGTGGTTTTTTAGCATTCCCGACTCAGGACACAACTAATATACGTTTGTTTTTCGAATCTGAGCTTTAGTTCAAAAGTAACATGTTCTGGTTCAATTGAGTTTTTCTGCAAATTCTAAGATATACTTGGGTGTAACTCCCCAGGGAAACATCAGATCACAAAATGGGTTGGTTTTTTAGCATTCCCGACTCAGGACACTAGTAATATACGTTTGTTTTTCGAATCTGAGCTTTGGTTCAAAAGAAAACGTTCTGGTTGAATTGAGTTTTTCTGCAAATTCTAAGGTATACTTGGGTGTAACTCTCCAGGGAAACATCAGATCACAAAATGGGTTGGTTTTTTAGCATTCCCGACTCAGGACACTACTAATATACGTTTGTTTTTCGAATCTGAGCTTTGGTTCAAAAGTAACACGTTCTGGTTGAATTGAGTTTTTCTGCAAATTCTAAGATATACTTGGGTTTAACTCCCCAGGGAAACATCAGATCACAAAATGGGTTGGTTTTTTAGCATTCCCGACTCAGGACACTACTAATATATGTTTGTTTTTCGAATCTGAGCTTTGGTTCAAAAGAAAACGTTCTGGTTGAATTGAGTTTTTCTGCAAATTCTAAGGTATACTTGGGTGTAACTCCCCAGGGAAACATCAGATCACAAAAGGGGTTGGTTCTTTAGCATTCCCGACTCAGGACACTACTAATATACGTTTGTTTTTCGAATCTGAGCTTTGGTTCAAAAGTAACACGTTCTGGTTCAATTGAGTTTTTCTGCAAATTCTAAGATATACTTGGGTGTAACTCCCCAGGGAAACATCAGATCACAAAATGGGTTGGTTTTTTAGCATTCCCGACTCAGGACACTACTAATATACGTTTGTTTTTCGAATCTGAGCTTTGGTTCAAACGTAACACGTTCTGGTTGAATTGAGTTTTTCTGCAAATTCTAAGATATACTTGGGTGTAACTCCCCAGGGAAACATCAGATCACAAAATGGAGTGGTTTTTTAGCATTCCCGACTCAGGACACAACTAATATACGTTTGTTTTTCGAATCTGAGCTTTAGTTCAAAAGTAACATGTTCTGGTTCAATTGAGTTTTTCTGCAAATTCTAAGATATACTTGGGTGTAACTCCCCAGGGAAACATCAGATCACAAAATGGGTTGGTTTTTTAGCATTCCCGACTCAGGACACTAGTAATATACGTTTGGTTTTCGAATCTGAGCTTTGGTTCAAAAGAAAACGTTCTGGTTGAATTGAGTTTTTCTGCAAATTCTAAGGTATACTTGGGTGTAACTCTCCAGGGAAACATCAGATCACAAAATGGGTTGGTTTTTTAGCATTCCCGACTCAGGACACTACTAATATACGTTTGTTTTTCGAATCTGAGCTTTGGTTCAAAAGTAACACGTTCTGGTTGAATTGAGTTTTTCTGCAAATTCTAAGATATACTTGGGTTTAACTCCCCAGGGAAACATCAGATCACAAAATGGGTTGGTTTTTTAGCATTCCCGACTCAGGACACTACTAATATATGTTTGTTTTTCGAATCTGAGCTTTGGTTCAAAAGAAAACGTTCTGGTTGAATTGAGTTTTTCTGCAAATTCTAAGGTATACTTGGGTGTAACTCCCCAGGGAAACATCAGATCACAAAAGGGGTTGGTTCTTTAGCATTCCCGACTCAGGACACTACTAATATACGTTTGTTTTTCGAATCTGAGCTTTGGTTCAAAAGTAACACGTTCTGGTTCAATTGAGTTTTTCTGCAAATTCTAAGATATACTTGGGTGTAACTCCCCAGGGAAACATCAGATCACAAAATGGAGTGGTTTTTTAGCATTCCCGACTCAGGACACTACTAATATACGTTTGTTTTTCGAATCTGAGCTTTAGTTCAAAAGTAACATGTTCTGGTTCAATTGAGTTTTTCTGCAAATTCTAAGATATACTTGGGTGTAACTCCCCAGGGAAACATCAGATCACAAAATGGCTTGGTTTTTTAGCATTCCCGACTCAGGACACTACTAATATACGTTTGTTTTTCGAATCTGAGCTTTGGTTCAAAAGTAACACGTTCTGGTTCAATTGAGTTTTTCTGCAAATTCTAAGATATACTTGGGTGTAACTCCCCAGGGAAACATCAGATCACAAAATGGGTTGGTTTTTTAGCATTCCCGACTCAGGACACTAGTAATATACGTTTGTTTTTCGAATCTGAGCTTTGGTTCAAAAGAAAACGTTCTGGTTGAATTGAGTTTTTCTGCAAATTCTAAGGTATACTTGGGTGTAACTCTCCAGGGAAACATCAGATCACAAAATGGGTTGGTTTTTTAACATTCCCGACTCAGGACACTACTAATATACGTTTGTTTTTCGAATCTGAGCTTTGGTTCAAAAGTAACACGTTCTGGTTCAATTGAGTTTTTCTGCAAATTCTAAGATATACTTGGGTTTAACTCCCCAGGGAAACATCAGATCACAAAATGGGTTGGTTTTTTAGCATTCCCGACTCAGGACACTACTAATATACGTTTGTTTTTCGAATCTGAGCTTTGGTTCAAAAGAAAACGTTCTGGTTGAATTGAGTTTTTCTGCAAATTCTAAGGTATACTTGGGTGTAACTCCCCAGGGAAACATCAGATCACAAAATGGGTTGGTTTTTTAGCATTCCCGACTCAGGACACTACTAATATACGTTTGTTTATCGAATCTGAGCTTTGGTTCAAAAGAAAACGTTCTGGTTCAATTGAGTTTTTCTGCAAATTCTAAGGTATACTTGGGTGTAACTCTCCAGGGAAACATCAGATCACAAAATGGGTTGGTTTTTTAGCATTCCCGACTCAGGACACTACTAATATACGTTTGTTTTTCGAATCTGAGCTTTGGTTCAAAAGTAACACGTTCTGGTTGAATTGAGTTTTTCTGCAAATTCTAAGATATACTTGGGTTTAACTCCCCAGGGAAACATCAGATCACAAAATGGGTTGGTTTTTTAGCATTCCCGACTCAGGACACTACTAATATATGTTTGTTTTTCGAATCTGAGCTTTGGTTCAAAAGAAAACGTTCTGGTTGAATTGAGTTTTTCTGCAAATTCTAAGATATACTTGGGTGTAACTCCCCAGGGAAACATCAGATCACAAAATGGGTTGGTTTTTTAGCATTCCCGACTCAGGACACTACTAATATACGTTTGTTTTTCGAATCTGAGCTTTGGTTCAAAACTAACACGTTCTGGTTGAATTGAGTTTTTCTGCAAATTCTAAGATATACTTGGGTGTAACTCCCCAGGGAAACATCAGATCACAAAATGGGTTGGTTTTTTAGCATTCCCGACTCAGGACACTACTAATAAACGTTTGTTTTTCGAATCTGAGCTTTGGTTCAAAAGTTACACGTTATGGTTCAATTGAGTTTTTCTGCAAATTCTAAGATATACTTGGGTGTAACTCCCCAGGGAAACATCAGATCACAAAATGGGTTGGTTTTTTAGCATTCCCGACTCAGGACACTACTAATATACGTTTGTTTTTCGAATCTGAGCTTTGGTTCAAACGTAACACGTTCTGGTTGAATTGAGTTTTTCTGCAAATTCTAAGATATACTTGGGTGTAACTCCCCAGGGAAACATCAGATCACAAAATGGAGTGGTTTTTTAGCATTCCCGACTCAGGACACAACTAATATACGTTTGTTTTTCGAATCTGAGCTTTAGTTCAAAAGTAACATGTTCTGGTTCAATTGAGTTTTTCTGCAAATTCTAAGATATACTTGGGTGTAACTCCCCAGGGAAACATCAGATCACAAAATGGGTTGGTTTTTTAGCATTCCCGACTCAGGACACTAGTAATATACGTTTGTTTTTCGAATCTGAGCTTTGGTTCAAAAGAAAACGTTCTGGTTGAATTGAGTTTTTCTGCAAATTCTAAGGTATACTTGGGTGTAACTCTCCAGGGAAACATCAGATCACAAAATGGGTTGGTTTTTTAGCATTCCCGACTCAGGACACTACTAATATACGTTTGTTTTTCGAATCTGAGCTTTGGTTCAAAAGTAACACGTTCTGGTTGAATTGAGTTTTTCTGCAAATTCTAAGATATACTTGGGTTTAACTCCCCAGGGAAACATCAGATCACAAAATGGGTTGGTTTTTTAGCATTCCCGACTCAGGACACTACTAATATATGTTTGTTTTTCGAATCTGAGCTTTGGTTCAAAAGAAAACGTTCTGGTTGAATTGAGTTTTTCTGCAAATTCTAAGGTATACTTGGGTGTAACTCCCCAGGGAAACATCAGATCACAAAAGGGGTTGGTTCTTTAGCATTCCCGACTCAGGACACTACTAATATACGTTTGTTTTTCGAATCTGAGCTTTGGTTCAAAAGTAACACGTTCTGGTTCAATTGAGTTTTTCTGCAAATTCTAAGATATACTTGGGTGTAACTCCCCAGGGAAACATCAGATCACAAAATGGAGTGGTTTTTTAGCATTCCCGACTCAGGACACTACTAATATACGTTTGTTTTTCGAATCTGAGCTTTAGTTCAAAAGTAACATGTTCTGGTTCAATTGAGTTTTTCTGCAAATTCTAAGATATACTTGGGTGTAACTCCCCAGGGAAACATCAGATCACAAAATGGCTTGGTTTTTTAGCATTCCCGACTCAGGACACTACTAATATACGTTTGTTTTTCGAATCTGAGCTTTGGTTCAAAAGTAACACGTTCTGGTTCAATTGAGTTTTTCTGCAAATTCTAAGATATACTTGGGTGTAACTCCCCAGGGAAACATCAGATCACAAAATGGGTTGGTTTTTTAGCATTCCCGACTCAGGACACTAGTAATATACGTTTGTTTTTCGAATCTGAGCTTTGGTTCAAAAGAAAACGTTCTGGTTGAATTGAGTTTTTCTGCAAATTCTAAGGTATACTTGGGTGTAACTCTCCAGGGAAACATCAGATCACAAAATGGGTTGGTTTTTTAGCATTCCCGACTCAGGACACTACTAATATACGTTTGTTTTTCGAATCTGAGCTTTGGTTCAAAAGTAACACGTTCTGGTTCAATTGAGTTTTTCTGCAAATTCTAAGATATACTTGGGTTTAACTCCCCAGGGAAACATCAGATCACAAAATGGGTTGGTTTTTTAGCATTCCCGACTCAGGACACTACTAATATACGTTTGTTTTTCGAATCTGAGCTTTGGTTCAAAAGAAAACGTTCTGGTTGAATTGAGTTTTTCTGCAAATTCTAAGGTATACTTGGGTTTAACTCCCCAGGGAAACATCAGATCACAAAATGGGTTGGTTCTTTAGCATTCCCGACTCAGGACACTACTAATATACGTTTGTTTTTCGAATCTGAGCTTTGGTTCAAAAGTAACACGTTCTGGTTCAATTGAGTTTTTCTGCAAATTCTAAGATATACTTGGGTGTAACTCCCCAGGGAAACATCAGATCACAAAAGGGGTTGGTTCTTTAGCATTCCCGACTCAGGACACTACTAATATACGTTTGTTTTTCGAATCTGAGCTTTAGTTCAAAAGTAACATGTTCTGGTTCAATTGAGTTTTTCTGCAAATTCTAAGATATACTTGGGTGTAACTCCCCAGGGAAACATCAGATCACAAAATGGCTTGGTTTTTTAGCATTCCCGACTCAGGACACTACTAATATACGTTTGTTTTTCGAATCTGAGCTTTGGTTCAAAAGTAACACGTTCTGGTTCAATTGAGTTTTTCTGCAAATTCTAAGATATACTTGGGTGTAACTCCCCAGGGAAACATCAGATCACAAAATGGGTTGGTTTTTTAGCATTCCCGACTCAGGACACTAGTAAAATACGTTTGTTTTTCGAATCTGAGCTTTGGTTCAAAAGAAAACGTTCTGGTTGAATTGAGTTTTTCTGCAAATTCTAAGGTATACTTGGGTGTAACTCTCCAGGGAAACATCAGATCACAAAATGGGTTGGTTTTTTAGCATTCCCGACTCAGGACACTACTAATATACGTTTGTTTTTCGAATCTGAGCTTTGGTTCAAAAGTAACACGTTCTGGTTCAATTGAGTTTTTCTGCAAATTCTAAGATATACTTGGGTTTAACTCCCCAGGGAAACATCAGATCACAAAATGGGTTGGTTTTTTAGCATTCCCGACTCAGGACACTACTAATATACGTTTGTTTTTCGAATCTGAGCTTTGGTTCAAAAGAAAACGTTCTGGTTGAATTGAGTTTTTCTGCAAATTCTAAGGTATACTTGGGTTTAACTCCCCAGGGAAACATCAGATCACAAAATGGGTTGGTTCTTTAGCATTCCCGACTCAGGACACTACTAATATACATTTGTTTTTCGAATCTGAGCTTTGGTTCAAAAGTAACACGTTCTGGTTCAATTGAGTTTTTCTGCAAATTCTAAGATATACTTGGGTGTAACTCCCCAGGGAAACATCAGATCACAAAATGGGTTGGTTTTTTAGCATTCCCGATTCAGGACACTACTAATATACGTTTGTTTTTTGAATCTGAGCTTTAGTTCAAAAGTAACATGTTCTGGTTCAATTGAGTTTTTCTGCAAATTCTAAGATATACTTGTGTGTAACTCCCCAGGGAAACATCAGATCACAAAATGGCTTGGTTTTTTAGCATTCCCGACTCAGGACACTACTAATATACGTTTGTTTTTCGAATCTGAGCTTTGGTTCAAAACTAACACGTTCTGGTTGAATTGAGTTTTTCTGCAAATTCTAAGATATACTTGGGTGTAACTCCCCAGGGAAACATCAGATCACAAAATGGGTTGGTTTTTTAGCATTCCCGACTCAGGACACTACTAATAAACGTTTGTTTTTCGAATCTGAGCTTTGGTTCAAAAGTTACACGTTCTGGTTCAATTGAGTTTTTCTGCAAATTCTAAGATATACTTGGGTGTAACTCCCCAGGGAAACATCAGATCACAAAATGGGTTGGTTTTTTAGCATTCCCGACTCAGGACACTACTAATATACGTTTGTTTTTCGAATCTGAGCTTTGGTTCAAAAGTAACACGTTCTGGTTGAATTGAGTTTTTCTGCAAATTCTAAGATATACTTGGGTGTAACTCCCCAGGGAAACATCAGATCACAAAATGGAGTGGTTTTTTAGCATTCCCGACTCAGGACACTACTAATATACGTTTGTTTTTCGAATCTGAGCTTTAGTTCAAAAGTAACATGTTCTGGTTCAATTGAGTTTTTCTGCAAATTCTAAGATATACTTGGGTGTAACTCCCCAGGGAAACATCAGATCACAAAATGGCTTGGTTTTTTAGCATTCCCGACTCAGGACACTACTAATATACGTTTGTTTTTCGAATCTGAGCTTTGGTTCAAAACTAACACGTTCTGGTTGAATTGAGTTTTTCTGCAAATTCTAAGATATACTTGGGTGTAACTCCCCAGGGAAACATCAGATCACAAAATGGGTTGGTTTTTTAGCATTCCCGACTCAGGACACTACTAATATACGTTTGTTTTTCGAATCTGAGCTTTGGTTCAAAACTAACACGTTCTGGTTGAATTGAGTTTTTCTGCAAATTCTAAGATATACTTGGGTGTAACTCCCCAGGAAAACATCAGATCACAAAATGGGTTGGTTTTTTAGCATTCCCGACTCAGGACACTACTAATATATGTTTGTTTTTCGAATCTGAGCTTTGGTTCAAAACTAACACGTTCTGGTTCAATTGAGTTTTTCTGCAAATTCTAAGATATACTTGGGTGTAACTCCCCAGGGAAACATCAGATCACAAAATGGGTTGGTTTTTTAGCATTCCCGACTCAGGACACTACTAATATACGTTTGTTTTTCGAATCTGAGCTTTGGTTCAAAAGAAAACGTTCTGGTTGAATTGAGTTTTTCTGCAAATTCTAAGGTATACTTGGGTGTAACTCTCCAGGGAAACATCAGATCATAAAATGGGTTGGTTTTTTAGCATTCCCGACTCAGGACACTACTAATATACGTTTGTTTTTCGAATCTGAGCTTTGGTTCAAAAGTAACACGTTCTGGTTGAATTGAGTTTTTCTGCAAATTCTAAGATATACTTGGGTTTAACTCCCCAGGGAAACATCAGATCACAAAATGGGTTGGTTTTTTAGCATTCCCGACTCAGGACACTACTAATATATGTTTGTTTTTCGAATCTGAGCTTTGGTTCAAAAGAAAACGTTCTGGTTGAATTGAGTTTTTCTGCAAATTCTAAGGTATACTTGGGTGTAACTCCCCAGGGAAACATCAGATCACAAAAGGGGTTGGTTCTTTAGCATTCCCGACTCAGGACACTACTAATATACGTTTGTTTTTCGAATCTGAGCTTTAGTTCAAAAGTAACATGTTCTGGTTCAATTGAGTTTTTCTGCAAATTCTAAGATATACTTGGGTGTAACTCCCCAGGGAAACATCAGATCACAAAATGGCTTGGTTTTTTAGCATTCCCGACTCAGGACACTACTAATATACGTTTGTTTTTCGAATCTGAGCTTTGGTTCAAAAGTAACACGTTCTGGTTCAATTGAGTTTTTCTGCAAATTCTAAGATATACTTGGGTGTAACTCCCCAGGGAAACATCAGATCACAAAATGGGTTGGTTTTTTAGCATTCCCGACTCAGGACACTAGTAATATACGTTTGTTTTTCGAATCTGAGCTTTGGTTCAAAAGAAAACGTTCTGGTTGAATTGAGTTTTTCTGCAAATTCTAAGGTATACTTGGGTGTAACTCTCCAGGGAAACATCAGATCACAAAATGGGTTGGTTTTTTAGCATTCCCGACTCAGGACACTACTAATATACGTTTGTTTTTCGAATCTGAGCTTTGGTTCAAAAGTAACACGTTCTGGTTCAATTGAGTTTTTCTGCAAATTCTAAGATATACTTGGGTTTAACTCCCCAGGGAAACATCAGATCACAAAATGGGTTGGTTTTTTAGCATTCCCGACTAAGGACACTACTAATATACGTTTGTTTTTCGAATCTGAGCTTTGGTTCAAAAGAAAACGTTCTGGTTGAATTGAGTTTTTCTGCAAATTCTAAGGTATACTTGGGTGTAACTCCCCAGGGAAACATCAGATCACAAAATGGGTTGGTTCTTTAGCATTCCCGACTCAGGACACTACTAATATACGTTTGTTTTTCGAATCTGAGCTTTGGTTCAAAAGTAACACGTTCTGGTTCAATTGAGTTTTTCTGCAAATTCTAAGATATACTTGGGTGTAACTCCCCAGGGAAACATCAGATCACAAAATGGAGTGGTTTTTTAGCATTCCCGATTCAGGACACTACTAATATACGTTTGTTTTTCGAATCTGAGCTTTAGTTCAAAAGTAACATGTTCTGGTTCAATTGAGTTTTTCTGCAAATTCTAAGATATACTTGGGTGTAACTCCCCAGGGAAACATCAGATCACAAAATGGCTTGGTTTTTTAGCATTCCCGACTCAGGACACTACTAATATACGTTTGTTTTTCGAATCTGAGCTTTGGTTCAAAACTAACACGTTCTGGTTGAATTGAGTTTTTCTGCAAATTCTAAGATATACTTGGGTGTAACTCCCCAGGGAAACATCAGATCACAAAATGGGTTGGTTTTTTAGCATTCCCGACTCAGGACACTACTAATAAACGTTTGTTTTTCGAATCTGAGCTTTGGTTCAAAAGTTACACGTTCTGGTTCAATTGAGTTTTTCTGCAAATTCTAAGATATACTTGGGTGTAACTCCCCAGGGAAACATCAGATCACAAAATGGGTTGGTTTTTTAGCATTCCCGACTCAGGACACTACTAATATACGTTTTTTTTTCGAATCTGAGCTTTGGTTCAAAAGTAACACGTTCTGGTTGAATTGAGTTTTTCTGCAAATTCTAAGATATACTTGGGTGTAACTCCCCAGGGAAACATCAGATCACAAAATGGAGTGGTTTTTTAGCATTCCCGACTCAGGACACTACTAATATACGTTTGTTTTTCGAATCTGAGCTTTAGTTCAAAAGTAACATGTTCTGGTTCAATTGAGTTTTTCTGCAAATTCTAAGATATACTTGGGTGTAACTCCCCAGGGAAACATCAGATCACAAAATGGCTTGGTTTTTTAGCATTCCCGACTCAGGACACTACTAATATACGTTTGTTTTTCGAATCTGAGCTTTGGTTCAAAAGTAACACGTTCTGGTTCAATTGAGTTTTTCTGCAAATTCTAAGATATACTTGGGTGTAACTCCCCAGGGAAACATCAGATCACAAAATGGGTTGGTTTTTTAGCATTCCCGACTCAGGACACTACTAATATACGTTTGTTTTTCGAATCTGAGCTTTGGTTCAAAAGAAAACGTTCTGGTTGAATTGAGTTTTTCTGCAAATTCTAAGATATACTTGGGTGTAACTCCCCAGGGAAACATCAGATCACAAAATGGGTTGGTTTTTTAGCATTCCCGACTCAGGACACTAGTAATATACGTTTGTTTTTCGAATCTGAGCTTTGGTTCAAAAGAAAACGTTCTGGTTGAATTGAGTTTTTCTGCAAATTCTAAGGTATACTTGGGTGTAACTCCCCAGGGAAACATCAGATCACAAAATGGGTTGGTTTTTTAGCATTCCCGACTCAGGACACTACTAATATACGTTTGTTTTTCGAATCTGAGCTTTGGTTCAAAAGAAAACGTTCTGGTTGATTTGAGTTTTTCTGCAAATTCTAAGGTATACTTGGGTGTAACTCCCCAGGGAAACATCAGATCACAAAATGGGTTGGTTCTTTAGCATTCCCGACTCAGGACACTACTAATATACGTTTGTTTTTCGAATCTGAGCTTTGGTTCAAAAGTAACACGTTCTGGTTCAATTGAGTTTTTCTGCAAATTCTAAGATATACTTGGGTGTAACTCCCCAGGGAAACATCAGATCACAAAATGGGTTGGTTTTTTAGCATTCCCGACTCAGGACACTACTAATATACGTTTGTTTTTCGAATCTGAGCTTTAGTTCAAAAGTAACATGTTCTGGTTCAATTGAGTTTTTCTGCAAATTCTAAGATATACTTGGGTGTAACTCCCCAGGGAAACATCAGATCACAAAATGGGTTGGTTTTTTAGCATTCCCGACTCAGGACACTACTAATATACGTTTGTTTTTCGAATCTGAGCTTTGGTTCAAAACTAACACGTTCTGGTTGAATTGAGTTTTTCTGCAAATTCTAAGATATACTTGGGTGTAACTCCCCAGGGAAACATCAGATCACAAAATGGGTTGGTTTTTTAGCATTCCCGACTCAGGACACTACTAATATACGTTTGTTTTTCGAATCTGAGCTTTGGTTCAAAAGTTACACGTTCTGGTTCAATTGAGTTTTTCTGCAAATTCTAAGATATACTTGGGTGTAACTCCCCAGGGAAACATCAGATCACAAAATGGGTTGGTTTTTTAGCATTCCCGACTCAGGACACTACTAATATACGTTTGTTTTTCGAATCTGAGCTTTGGTTCAAAACTAACACGTTCTGGTTGAATTGAGTTTTTCTGCAAATTCTAAGATATACTTGGGTGTAACTCCCCAGGGAAACATCAGATCACAAAATGGGTTGGTTTTTTAGCATTCCCGACTCAGGACACTACTAATATATGTTTGATTTTCGAATCTGAGCTTTGGTTCAAAAGAAAACGTTCTGGTTGAATTGAGTTTTTCTGCAAATTCTAAGATATACTTGGGTGTAACTCCCCAGGGAAACATCAGATCACAAAATGGGTTGGTTTTTTAGCATTCCCGACTCAGGACACTACTAATATACATTTGTTTTTCGAACCTGAGCTTTGGTTCAAAAGTAACACGTTCTGGTTCAATTGAGTTTTTCTGCAAATTCTAAGATATACTTGGGTGTAACTCCCCAGGGAAACATCAGATCACAAAATGGGTTGCTTTTTTAGCATTCCCGACTCAGGACACTACTTATATACGTTTGTTTTTCGAATCTGGGCTTTGGTTCAAAAGTAACACGTTCTGGTTGAATTGAGTTTTTCTGCAAATTCTAAGATATACTTGGGGGTAACTCCCCAGGGAAACATCAGATCACAAAATGGGTTGGTTTTTTAGCATTCCCGACTCAGGACACTACTAATATATGTTTGTTTTTCGAATTTGAGCTTTGGTTCAAAACAAAACGTTCTGGTTGAATTGAGTTTTTCTGCAAATTCTAAGGTATACTTGGGTGTAACTCCCCAGGGAAACATCAGATCACAAAATGGGTTGGTTTTTTAGCATTCCCGACTCAGGACACTACTAATATACGTTTGTTTTTCGAATCTGAGCTTTGGTTCAAAACTAACACGTTCTGGTTGAATTGAGTTTTTCTGCAAATTCTAAGATATACTTGGGTGTAACTCCCCAGGGAAACATCAGATCACAAAATGGGTTGGTTTTTTAGCATTCCCGACTCAGGACACTACTAATATATGTTTGATTTTCGAATCTGAGCTTTGGTTCAAAAGAAAACGTTCTGGTTGAATTGAGTTTTTCTGCAAATTCTAAGATATACTTGGGTGTAACTCCCCAGGGAAACATCAGATCACAAAATGGGTTGGTTTTTTAGCATTCCCGACTCAGGACACTACTAATATACATTTGTTTTTCGAACCTGAGCTTTGGTTCAAAAGTAACACGTTCTGGTTCAATTGAGTTTTTCTGCAAATTCTAAGATATACTTGGGTGTAACTCCCCAGGGAAACATCAGATCACAAAATGGGTTGGTTTTTTAGCATTCCCGACTCAGGACACTACTTATATACGTTTGTTTTTCGAATCTGGGCTTTGGTTCAAAAGTAACACGTTCTGGTTGAATTGAGTTTTTCTGCAAATTCTAAGATATACTTGGGGGTAACTCCCCAGGGAAACATCAGATCACAAAATGGGTTGGTTTTTTAGCATTCCCGACTCAGGACACTACTAATATATGTTTGTTTTTCGAATTTGAGCTTTGGTTCAAAACAAAACGTTCTGGTTGAATTGAGTTTTTCTGCAAATTCTAAGGTATACTTGGGTGTAACTCCCCAGGGAAACATCAGATCACAAAATGGGTTGGTTTTTTAGCATTCCCGACTCAGGACACTACTAATATACGTTTGTTTTTCGAATCTGAGCTTTGGTTCAAAAGTAACACGTTCTGGTTCAATTGAGTTTTTCTGCAAATTCTAAGATATACTTGGGTGTAACTCCCCAGGGAAACATCAGATCACAAAATGGCTTGGTTTTTTAGCATTCCCGACTCAGGACACTACTAATATACGTTTGTTTTTCGAATCTGAGCTTTGGTTCAAAAGTAACACGTTCTGGTTCAATTGAGTTTTTCTGCAAATTCTAAGATATACTTGGGTGTAACTCCCCAGGGAAACATCAGATCACAAAATTGGTTGGTTTTTTAGCATTCCCGACTCAGGACACTACTAATATACGTTTGTTTTTCGAATCTGAGCTTTGGTTCAAAAGAAAACGTTCTGGTTGAATTGAGTTTTTCTGCAAATTCTAAGATATACTTGGGTGTAACTCCCCAGGGAAACATCAGATCACAAAATGGGTTGGTTTTTTAGCATTCCCGACTCAGGACACTAGTAATATACGTTTGTTTTTCGAATCTGAGCTTTGGTTCAAAAGAAAACGTTCTGGTTGAATTGAGTTTTTCTGCAAATTCTAAGGTATACTTGGGTGTAACTCCCCAGGGAAACATCAGATCACAAAATGGGTTGGTTTTTTAGCATTCCCGACTCAGGACACTACTAATATACGTTTGTTTTTCGAATCTGAGCTTTGGTTCAAAAGAAAACGTTCTGGTTGATTTGAGTTTTTCTGCAAATTCTAAGGTATACTTGGGTGTAACTCCCCAGGGAAACATCAGATCACAAAATGGGTTGGTTCTTTAGCATTCCCGACTCAGGACACTACTAATATACGTTTGTTTTTCGAATCTGAGCTTTGGTTCAAAAGTAACACGTTCTGGTTCAATTGAGTTTTTCTGCAAATTCTAAGATATACTTGGGTGTAACTCCCCAGGGAAACATCAGATCACAAAATGGGTTGGTTTTTTAGCATTCCCGACTCAGGACACTACTAATATACGTTTGTTTTTCGAATCTGAGCTTTAGTTCAAAAGTAACATGTTCTGGTTCAATTGAGTTTTTCTGCAAATTCTAAGATATACTTGGGTGTAACTCCCCAGGGAAACATCAGATCACAAAATGGGTTGGTTTTTTAGCATTCCCGACTCAGGACACTACTAATATACGTTTGTTTTTCGAATCTGAGCTTTGGTTCAAAACTAACACGTTCTGGTTGAATTGAGTTTTTCTGCAAATTCTAAGATATACTTGGGTGTAACTCCCCAGGGAAACATCAGATCACAAAATGGGTTGGTTTTTTAGCATTCCCGACTCAGGACACTACTAATATACGTTTGTTTTTCGAATCTGAGCTTTGGTTCAAAAGTTACACGTTCTGGTTCAATTGAGTTTTTCTGCAAATTCTAAGATATACTTGGGTGTAACTCCCCAGGGAAACATCAGATCACAAAATGGGTTGGTTTTTTAGCATTCCCGACTCAGGACACTACTAATATACGTTTGTTTTTCGAATCTGAGCTTTGGTTCAAAACTAACACGTTCTGGTTGAATTGAGTTTTTCTGCAAATTCTAAGATATACTTGGGTGTAACTCCCCAGGGAAACATCAGATCACAAAATGGGTTGGTTTTTTAGCATTCCCGACTCAGGACACTACTAATATATGTTTGATTTTCGAATCTGAGCTTTGGTTCAAAAGAAAACGTTCTGGTTGAATTGAGTTTTTCTGCAAATTCTAAGATATACTTGGGTGTAACTCCCCAGGGAAACATCAGATCACAAAATGGGTTGGTTTTTTAGCATTCCCGACTCAGGACACTACTAATATACATTTGTTTTTCGAACCTGAGCTTTGGTTCAAAAGTAACACGTTCTGGTTCAATTGAGTTTTTCTGCAAATTCTAAGATATACTTGGGTGTAACTCCCCAGGGAAACATCAGATCACAAAATGGGTTGCTTTTTTAGCATTCCCGACTCAGGACACTACTTATATACGTTTGTTTTTCGAATCTGGGCTTTGGTTCAAAAGTAACACGTTCTGGTTGAATTGAGTTTTTCTGCAAATTCTAAGATATACTTGGGGGTAACTCCCCAGGGAAACATCAGATCACAAAATGGGTTGGTTTTTTAGCATTCCCGACTCAGGACACTACTAATATATGTTTGTTTTTCGAATTTGAGCTTTGGTTCAAAACAAAACGTTCTGGTTGAATTGAGTTTTTCTGCAAATTCTAAGGTATACTTGGGTGTAACTCCCCAGGGAAACATCAGATCACAAAATGGGTTGGTTTTTTAGCATTCCCGACTCAGGACACTACTAATATACGTTTGTTTTTCGAATCTGAGCTTTGGTTCAAAACTAACACGTTCTGGTTGAATTGAGTTTTTCTGCAAATTCTAAGATATACTTGGGTGTAACTCCCCAGGGAAACATCAGATCACAAAATGGGTTGGTTTTTTAGCATTCCCGACTCAGGACACTACTAATATATGTTTGATTTTCGAATCTGAGCTTTGGTTCAAAAGAAAACGTTCTGGTTGAATTGAGTTTTTCTGCAAATTCTAAGATATACTTGGGTGTAACTCCCCAGGGAAACATCAGATCACAAAATGGGTTGGTTTTTTAGCATTCCCGACTCAGGACACTACTAATATACATTTGTTTTTCGAACCTGAGCTTTGGTTCAAAAGTAACACGTTCTGGTTCAATTGAGTTTTTCTGCAAATTCTAAGATATACTTGGGTGTAACTCCCCAGGGAAACATCAGATCACAAAATGGGTTGCTTTTTTAGCATTCCCGACTCAGGACACTACTTATATACGTTTGTTTTTCGAATCTGGGCTTTGGTTCAAAAGTAACACGTTCTGGTTGAATTGAGTTTTTCTGCAAATTCTAAGATATACTTGGGGGTAACTCCCCAGGGAAACATCAGATCACAAAATGGGTTGGTTTTTTAGCATTCCCGACTCAGGACACTACTAATATATGTTTGTTTTTCGAATTTGAGCTTTGGTTCAAAACAAAACGTTCTGGTTGAATTGAGTTTTTCTGCAAATTCTAAGGTATACTTGGGTGTAACTCCCCAGGGAAACATCAGATCACAAAATGGGTTGGTTTTTTAGCATTCCCGACTCAGGACACTACTAATATACGTTTGTTTTTCGAATCTGAGCTTTGGTTCAAAAGTAACACGTTCTGGTTCAATTGAGTTTTTCTGCAAATTCTAAGATATACTTGGGTGTAACTCCCCAGGGAAACATCAGATCACAAAATGGAGTGGTTTTTTAGCATTCCTGACTCAGGACACTACTAATATACGTTTGTTTTTCGAATCTGAGCTTTGGTTCAAAAGTTACACGTTCTGGTTCAATTGAGTTTTTCTGCAAATTCTAAGATATACTTGGGTTTAACTCCCCAGGGAAACATCAGATCACAAAATGGGTTGGTTTTGTAGCATTCCCGACTCAGGACACTACTAATATACGTTTGTTTTTCGAATCTGAGCTTTGGTTCAAAACTAACACGTTCTGGTTGAATTGAGTTTTTCTGCAAATTCTAAGATATACTTGGGTGTAACTCCCCAGGAAAACATCAGATCACAAAATGGGTTGGTTTTTTAGCATTCCCGACTCAGGACACTACTAATATATGTTTGTTTTTCGAATCTGAGCTTTGGTTCAAAACTAACACGTTCTGGTTCAATTGAGTTTTTCTGCAAATTCTAAGATATACTTGGGTGTAACTCCCCAGGGAAACATCAGATCACAAAATGGGTTGGTTTTTTAGCATTCCCGACTCAGGACACTACTAATATACGTTTGTTTTTCGAATCTGAGCTTTGGTTCAAAAGAAAACGTTCTGGTTGAATTGAGTTTTTCTGCAAATTCTAAGGTATACTTGGGTGTAACTCTCCAGGGAAACATCAGATCACAAAATGGGTTGGTTTTTTAGCATTCCCGACTCAGGACACTACTAATATACGTTTGTTTTTCGAATCTGAGCTTTGGTTCAAAAGTAACACGTTCTGGTTGAATTGAGTTTTTCTGCAAATTCTAAGATATACTTGGGTTTAACTCCCCAGGGAAACATCAGATCACAAAATGGGTTGGTTTTTTAGCATTCCCGACTCAGGACACTACTAATATATGTTTGTTTTTCGAATCTGAGCTTTGGTTCAAAAGAAAACGTTCTGGTTGAATTGAGTTTTTCTGCAAATTCTAAGGTATACTTGGGTGTAACTCCCCAGGAAAACATCAGATCACAAAAGGGGTTGGTTCTTTAGCATTCCCGACTCAGGACACTACTAATATACGTTTGTTTTTCGAATCTGAGCTTTGGTTCAAAAGTAACACGTTCTGGTTCAATTGAGTTTTTCTGCAAATTCTAAGATATACTTGGGTGTAACTCCCCAGGGAAACATCAGATCACAAAATGGAGTGGTTTTTTAGCATTCCCGACTCAGGACACTACTAATATACGTTTGTTTTTCGAATCTGAGCTTTAGTTCAAAAGTAACATGTTCTGGTTCAATTGAGTTTTTCTGCAAATTCTAAGATATACTTGGGTGTAACTCCCCAGGGAAACATCAGATCACAAAATGGCTTGGTTTTTTAGCATTCCCGACTCAGGACACTACTAATATACGTTTGTTTTTCGAATCTGAGCTTTGGTTCAAAAGTAACACGTTCTGGTTCAATTGAGTTTTTCTGCAAATTCTAAGATATACTTGGGTGTAACTCCCCAGGGAAACATCAGATCACAAAATGGGTTGGTTTTTTAGCATTCCCGACTCAGGACACTAGTAATATACGTTTGTTTTTCGAATCTGAGCTTTGGTTCAAAAGAAAACGTTCTGGTTGAATTGAGTTTTTCTGCAAATTCTAAGGTATACTTGGGTGTAACTCTCCAGGGAAACATCAGATCACAAAATGGGTTGGTTTTTTAACATTCCCGACTCAGGACACTACTAATATACGTTTGTTTTTCGAATCTGAGCTTTGGTTCAAAAGTAACACGTTCTGGTTCAATTGAGTTTTTCTGCAAATTCTAAGATATACTTGGGTTTAACTCCCCAGGGAAACATCAGATCACAAAATGGGTTGGTTTTTTAGCATTCCCGACTCAGGACACTACTAATATACGTTTGTTTTTCGAATCTGAGCTTTGGTTCAAAAGAAAACGTTCTGGTTGAATTGTGTTTTTCTGCAAATTCTAAGGTATACTTGGGTGTAACTCCCCAGGGAAACATCAGATCACAAAATGGGTTGGTTTTTTAGCATTCCCGACTCAGGACACTACTAATATACGTTTGTTTTTCGAATCTGAGCTTTGGTTCAAAACTAACACGTTCTGGTTGAATTGAGTTTTTCTGCAAATTCTAAGATATACTTGGGTGTAACTCCCCAGGGAAACATCAGATCACAAAATGGGTTGGTTTTTTAGCATTCCCGACTCAGGACACTACTAATAAACGTTTGTTTTTCGAATCTGAGCTTTGGTTCAAAAGTTACACGTTCTGGTTCAATTGAGTTTTTCTGCAAATTCTAAGATATACTTGGGTGTAACTCCCCAGGGAAACATCAGATCACAAAATGGGTTGGTTTTTTAGCATTCCCGACTCAGGACACTACTAATATACGTTTGTTTTTCGAATCTGAGCTTTGGTTCAAAAGTAACACGTTCTGGTTGAATTGAGTTTTTCTGCAAATTCTAAGATATACTTGGGTGTAACTCCCCAGGGAAACATCAGATCACAAAATGGAGTGGTTTTTTAGCATTCCCGACTCAGGACACTACTAATATACGTTTGTTTTTCGAATCTGAGCTTTAGTTCAAAAGTAACATGTTCTGGTTCAATTGAGTTTTTCTGCAAATTCTAAGATATACTTGGGTGTAACTCCCCAGGGAAACATCAGATCACAAAATGGCTTGGTTTTTTAGCATTCCCGACTCAGGACACTACTAATATACGTTTGTTTTTCGAATCTGAGCTTTGGTTCAAAAGTAACACGTTCTGGTTCAATTGAGTTTTTCTGCAAATTCTAAGATATACTTGGGTGTAACTCCCCAGGGAAACATCAGATCACAAAATGGGTTGGTTTTTTAGCATTCCCGACTCAGGACACTAGTAATATACGTTTGTTTTTCGAATCTGAGCTTTGGTTCAAAAGAAAACGTTCTGGTTGAATTGAGTTTTTCTGCAAATTCTAAGATATACTTGGGTGTAACTCCCCAGGGAAACATCAGATCACAAAATGGGTTGGTTTTTTAGCATTCCCGACTCAGGACACTAGTAATATACGTTTGTTTTTCGAATCTGAGCTTTGGTTCAAAAGAAAACGTTCTGGTTGAATTGAGTTTTTCTGCAAATTCTAAGGTATACTTGGGTGTAACTCCCCAGGGAAACATCAGATCACAAAATGGGTTGGTTTTTTAGCATTCCCGACTCAGGACACTACTAATATACGTTTGTTTTTCGAATCTGAGCTTTGGTTCAAAAGAAAACGTTCTGGTTGATTTGAGTTTTTCTGCAAATTCTAAGGTATACTTGGGTGTAACTCCCCAGGGAAACATCAGATCACAAAATGGGTTGGTTCTTTAGCATTCCCGACTCAGGACACTACTAATATACGTTTGTTTTTCGAATCTGAGCTTTGGTTCAAAAGTAACACGTTCTGGTTCAATTGAGTTTTTCTGCAAATTCTAAGATATACTTGGGTGTAACTCCCCAGGGAAACATCAGATCACAAAATGGGTTGGTTTTTTAGCATTCCCGACTCAGGACACTACTAATATACGTTTGTTTTTCGAATCTGAGCTTTAGTTCAAAAGTAACATGTTCTGGTTCAATTGAGTTTTTCTGCAAATTCTAAGATATACTTGGGTGTAACTCCCCAGGGAAACATCAGATCACAAAATGGGTTGGTTTTTTAGCATTCCCGACTCAGGACACTACTAATATACGTTTGTTTTTCGAATCTGAGCTTTGGTTCAAAACTAACACGTTCTGGTTGAATTGAGTTTTTCTGCAAATTCTAAGATATACTTGGGTGTAACTCCCCAGGGAAACATCAGATCACAAAATGGGTTGGTTTTTTAGCATTCCCGACTCAGGACACTACTAATATACGTTTGTTTTTCGAATCTGAGCTTTGGTTCAAAAGTTACACGTTCTGGTTCAATTGAGTTTTTCTGCAAATTCTAAGATATACTTGGGTGTAACTCCCCAGGGAAACATCAGATCACAAAATGGGTTGGTTTTTTAGCATTCCCGACTCAGGACACTACTAATATACGTTTGTTTTTCGAATCTGAGCTTTGGTTCAAAACTAACACGTTCTGGTTGAATTGAGTTTTTCTGCAAATTCTAAGATATACTTGGGTGTAACTCCCCAGGGAAACATCAGATCACAAAATGGGTTGGTTTTTTAGCATTCCCGACTCAGGACACTACTAATATATGTTTGATTTTCGAATCTGAGCTTTGGTTCAAAAGAAAACGTTCTGGTTGAATTGAGTTTTTCTGCAAATTCTAAGATATACTTGGGTGTAACTCCCCAGGGAAACATCAGATCACAAAATGGGTTGGTTTTTTAGCATTCCCGACTCAGGACACTACTAATATACATTTGTTTTTCGAACCTGAGCTTTGGTTCAAAAGTAACACGTTCTGGTTCAATTGAGTTTTTCTGCAAATTCTAAGATATACTTGGGTGTAACTCCCCAGGGAAACATCAGATCACAAAATGGGTTGCTTTTTTAGCATTCCCGACTCAGGACACTACTTATATACGTTTGTTTTTCGAATCTGGGCTTTGGTTCAAAAGTAACACGTTCTGGTTGAATTGAGTTTTTCTGCAAATTCTAAGATATACTTGGGGGTAACTCCCCAGGGAAACATCAGATCACAAAATGGGTTGGTTTTTTAGCATTCCCGACTCAGGACACTACTAATATATGTTTGTTTTTCGAATTTGAGCTTTGGTTCAAAACAAAACGTTCTGGTTGAATTGAGTTTTTCTGCAAATTCTAAGGTATACTTGGGTGTAACTCCCCAGGGAAACATCAGATCACAAAATGGGTTGGTTTTTTAGCATTCCCGACTCAGGACACTACTAATATACGTTTGTTTTTCGAATCTGAGCTTTGGTTCAAAAGTAACACGTTCTGGTTCAATTGAGTTTTTCTGCAAATTCTAAGATATACTTGGGTGTAACTCCCCAGGGAAACATCAGATCACAAAATGGAGTGGTTTTTTAGCATTCCTGACTCAGGACACTACTAATATACGTTTGTTTTTCGAATCTGAGCTTTGGTTCAAAAGTTACACGTTCTGGTTCAATTGAGTTTTTCTGCAAATTCTAAGATATACTTGGGTTTAACTCCCCAGGGAAACATCAGATCACAAAATGGGTTGGTTTTGTAGCATTCCCGACTCAGGACACTACTAATATACGTTTGTTTTTCGAATCTGAGCTTTGGTTCAAAACTAACACGTTCTGGTTGAATTGAGTTTTTCTGCAAATTCTAAGATATACTTGGGTGTAACTCCCCAGGAAAACATCAGATCACAAAATGGGTTGGTTTTTTAGCATTCCCGACTCAGGACACTACTAATATATGTTTGTTTTTCGAATCTGAGCTTTGGTTCAAAACTAACACGTTCTGGTTCAATTGAGTTTTTCTGCAAATTCTAAGATATACTTGGGTGTAACTCCCCAGGGAAACATCAGATCACAAAATGGGTTGGTTTTTTAGCATTCCCGACTCAGGACACTACTAATATACGTTTGTTTTTCGAATCTGAGCTTTGGTTCAAAAGAAAACGTTCTGGTTGAATTGAGTTTTTCTGCAAATTCTAAGGTATACTTGGGTGTAACTCTCCAGGGAAACATCAGATCACAAAATGGGTTGGTTTTTTAGCATTCCCGACTCAGGACACTACTAATATACGTTTGTTTTTCGAATCTGAGCTTTGGTTCAAAAGTAACACGTTCTGGTTGAATTGAGTTTTTCTGCAAATTCTAAGATATACTTGGGTTTAACTCCCCAGGGAAACATCAGATCACAAAATGGGTTGGTTTTTTAGCATTCCCGACTCAGGACACTACTAATATATGTTTGTTTTTCGAATCTGAGCTTTGGTTCAAAAGAAAACGTTCTGGTTGAATTGAGTTTTTCTGCAAATTCTAAGGTATACTTGGGTGTAACTCCCCAGGAAAACATCAGATCACAAAAGGGGTTGGTTCTTTAGCATTCCCGACTCAGGACACTACTAATATACGTTTGTTTTTCGAATCTGAGCTTTGGTTCAAAAGTAACACGTTCTGGTTCAATTGAGTTTTTCTGCAAATTCTAAGATATACTTGGGTGTAACTCCCCAGGGAAACATCAGATCACAAAATGGAGTGGTTTTTTAGCATTCCCGACTCAGGACACTACTAATATACGTTTGTTTTTCGAATCTGAGCTTTAGTTCAAAAGTAACATGTTCTGGTTCAATTGAGTTTTTCTGCAAATTCTAAGATATACTTGGGTGTAACTCCCCAGGGAAACATCAGATCACAAAATGGCTTGGTTTTTTAGCATTCCCGACTCAGGACACTACTAATATACGTTTGTTTTTCGAATCTGAGCTTTGGTTCAAAAGTAACACGTTCTGGTTCAATTGAGTTTTTCTGCAAATTCTAAGATATACTTGGGTGTAACTCCCCAGGGAAACATCAGATCACAAAATGGGTTGGTTTTTTAGCATTCCCGACTCAGGACACTAGTAATATACGTTTGTTTTTCGAATCTGAGCTTTGGTTCAAAAGAAAACGTTCTGGTTGAATTGAGTTTTTCTGCAAATTCTAAGGTATACTTGGGTGTAACTCTCCAGGGAAACATCAGATCACAAAATGGGTTGGTTTTTTAACATTCCCGACTCAGGACACTACTAATATACGTTTGTTTTTCGAATCTGAGCTTTGGTTCAAAAGTAACACGTTCTGGTTCAATTGAGTTTTTCTGCAAATTCTAAGATATACTTGGGTTTAACTCCCCAGGGAAACATCAGATCACAAAATGGGTTGGTTTTTTAGCATTCCCGACTCAGGACACTACTAATATACGTTTGTTTTTCGAATCTGAGCTTTGGTTCAAAAGAAAACGTTCTGGTTGAATTGTGTTTTTCTGCAAATTCTAAGGTATACTTGGGTGTAACTCCCCAGGGAAACATCAGATCACAAAATGGGTTGGTTTTTTAGCATTCCCGACTCAGGACACTACTAATATATGTTTGTTTTTCGAATCTGAGCTTTGGTTCAAAAGAAAACGTTCTGGTTGAATTGAGTTTTTCTGCAAATTCTAAGATATACTTGGGTGTAACTCCCCAGGGAAACATCAGATCACAAAATGGGTTGGTTTTTTAGCATTCCCGACTCAGGACACTACTAATATACGTTTGTTTTTCGAATCTGAGCTTTAGTTCAAAAGTAACATGTTCTGGTTCAATTGAGTTTTTCTGCAAATTCTAAGATATACTTGGGTGTAACTCCCCAGGGAAACATCAGATCACAAAATGGGTTGGTTTTTTAGCATTCCCGACTCAGGACACTAGTAATATACGTTTGTTTTTCGAATCTGAGCTTTGGTTCAAAAGAAAACGTTCTGGTTGAATTGAGTTTTTCTGCAAATTCTAAGGTATACTTGGGTGTAACTCTCCAGGGAAACATCAGATCACAAAATGGGTTGGTTTTTTAGCATTCCCGACTCAGGACACTACTAATATACGTTTGTTTTTCGAATCTGAGCTTTGGTTCAAAAGTAACACGTTCTGGTTCAATTGAGTTTTTCTGCAAATTCTAAGATATACTTGGGTGTAACTCCCCAGGGAAACATCAGATCACAAAATGGAGTGGTTTTTTAGCATTCCCGATTCAGGACACTACTAATATACGTTTGTTTTTCGAATCTGAGCTTTAGTTCAAAAGTAACATGTTCTGGTTCAATTGAGTTTTTCTGCAAATTCTAAGATATACTTGGGTGTAACTCCCCAGGGAAACATCAGATCACAAAATGGCTTGGTTTTTTAGCATTCCCGACTCAGGACACTACTAATATACGTTTGTTTTTCGAATCTGAGCTTTGGTTCAAAACTAACACGTTCTGGTTGAATTGAGTTTTTCTGCAAATTCTAAGATATACTTGGGTGTAACTCCCCAGGGAAACATCAGATCACAAAATGGGTTGGTTTTTTAGCATTCCCGACTCAGGACACTACTAATAAACGTTTGTTTTTCGAATCTGAGCTTTGGTTCAAAAGTTACACGTTCTGGTTCAATTGAGTTTTTCTGCAAATTCTAAGATATACTTGGGTGTAACTCCCCAGGGAAACATCAGATCACAAAATGGGTTGCTTTTTTAGCATTCCCGACTCAGGACACTACTAATAAACGTTTGTTTTTCGAATCTGGGCTTTGGTTCAAAAGTAACACGTTCTGGTTGAATTGAGTTTTTCTGCAAATTCTAAGATATACTTGGGGGTAACTCCCCAGGGAAACATCAGATCACAAAATGGGTTGGTTTTTTAGCATTCCCGACTCAGGACACTACTAATATATGTTTGTTTTTCGAATTTGAGCTTTGGTTCAAAACAAAACGTTCTGGTTGAATTGAGTTTTTCTGCAAATTCTAAGGTATACTTGGGTGTAACTCCCCAGGGAAACATCAGATCACAAAATGGGTTGGTTTTTTAGCATTCCCGACTCAGGACACTACTAATATACGTTTGTTTTTCGAATCTGAGCTTTGGTTCAAAAGTAACACGTTCTGGTTCAATTGAGTTTTTCTGCAAATTCTAAGATATACTTGGGTGTAACTCCCCAGGGAAACATCAGATCACAAAATGGAGTGGTTTTTTAGCATTCCTGACTCAGGACACTACTAATATACGTTTGTTTTTCGAATCTGAGCTTTGGTTCAAAAGTTACACGTTCTGGTTCAATTGAGTTTTTCTGCAAATTCTAAGATATACTTGGGTTTAACTCCCCAGGGAAACATCAGATCACAAAATGGGTTGGTTTTGTAGCATTCCCGACTCAGGACACTACTAATATACGTTTGTTTTTCGAATCTGAGCTTTGGTTCAAAACTAACACGTTCTGGTTGAATTGAGTTTTTCTGCAAATTCTAAGATATACTTGGGTGTAACTCCCCAGGAAAACATCAGATCACAAAATGGGTTGGTTTTTTAGCATTCCCGACTCAGGACACTACTAATATATGTTTGTTTTTCGAATCTGAGCTTTGGTTCAAAACTAACACGTTCTGGTTCAATTGAGTTTTTCTGCAAATTCTAAGATATACTTGGGTGTAACTCCCCAGGGAAACATCAGATCACAAAATGGGTTGGTTTTTTAGCATTCCCGACTCAGGACACTACTAATATACGTTTGTTTTTCGAATCTGAGCTTTGGTTCAAAAGAAAACGTTCTGGTTGAATTGAGTTTTTCTGCAAATTCTAAGGTATACTTGGGTGTAACTCTCCAGGGAAACATCAGATCACAAAATGGGTTGGTTTTTTAGCATTCCCGACTCAGGACACTACTAATATATGTTTGTTTTTCGAATCTGAGCTTTGGTTCAAAAGAAAACGTTCTGGTTGAATTGAGTTTTTCTGCAAATTCTAAGGTATACTTGGGTGTAACTCCCCAGGAAAACATCAGATCACAAAAGGGGTTGGTTCTTTAGCATTCCCGACTCAGGACACTACTAATATACGTTTGTTTTTCGAATCTGAGCTTTGGTTCAAAAGTAACACGTTCTGGTTCAATTGAGTTTTTCTGCAAATTCTAAGATATACTTGGGTGTAACTCCCCAGGGAAACATCAGATCACAAAATGGAGTGGTTTTTTAGCATTCCCGACTCAGGACACTACTAATATACGTTTGTTTTTCGAATCTGAGCTTTAGTTCAAAAGTAACATGTTCTGGTTCAATTGAGTTTTTCTGCAAATTCTAAGATATACTTGGGTGTAACTCCCCAGGGAAACATCAGATCACAAAATGGCTTGGTTTTTTAGCATTCCCGACTCAGGACACTACTAATATACGTTTGTTTTTCGAATCTGAGCTTTGGTTCAAAAGTAACACGTTCTGGTTCAATTGAGTTTTTCTGCAAATTCTAAGATATACTTGGGTGTAACTCCCCAGGGAAACATCAGATCACAAAATGGGTTGGTTTTTTAGCATTCCCGACTCAGGACACTAGTAATATACGTTTGTTTTTCGAATCTGAGCTTTGGTTCAAAAGAAAACGTTCTGGTTGAATTGAGTTTTTCTGCAAATTCTAAGGTATACTTGGGTGTAACTCTCCAGGGAAACATCAGATCACAAAATGGGTTGGTTTTTTAACATTCCCGACTCAGGACACTACTAATATACGTTTGTTTTTCGAATCTGAGCTTTGGTTCAAAAGTAACACGTTCTGGTTCAATTGAGTTTTTCTGCAAATTCTAAGATATACTTGGGTTTAACTCCCCAGGGAAACATCAGATCACAAAATGGGTTGGTTTTTTAGCATTCCCGACTCAGGACACTACTAATATACGTTTGTTTTTCGAATCTGAGCTTTGGTTCAAAAGAAAACGTTCTGGTTGAATTGAGTTTTTCTGCAAATTCTAAGGTATACTTGGGTGTAACTCCCCAGGGAAACATCAGATCACAAAATGGGTTGGTTTTTTAGCATTCCCGACTCAGGACACTACTAATATACGTTTGTTTTTCGAATCTGAGCTTTGGTTCAAAAGAAAACGTTCTGGTTGAATTGAGTTTTTCTGCAAATTCTAAGGTATACTTGGGTGTAACTCTCCAGGGAAACATCAGATCACAAAATGGGTTGGTTTTTTAGCATTCCCGACTCAGGACACTACTAATATACGTTTGTTTTTCGAATCTGAGCTTTGGTTCAAAAGTAACACGTTCTGGTTGAATTGAGTTTTTCTGCAAATTCTAAGATATACTTGGGTTTAACTCCCCAGGGAAACATCAGATCACAAAATGGGTTGGTTTTTTAGCATTCCCGACTCAGGACACTACTAATATATGTTTGTTTTTCGAATCTGAGCTTTGGTTCAAAAGAAAACGTTCTGGTTGAATTGAGTTTTTCTGCAAATTCTAAGATATACTTGGGTGTAACTCCCCAGGGAAACATCAGATCACAAAATGGGTTGGTTTTTTAGCATTCCCGACTCAGGACACTACTAATATACGTTTGTTTTTCGAATCTGAGCTTTGGTTCAAAACTAACACGTTCTGGTTGAATTGAGTTTTTCTGCAAATTCTAAGATATACTTGGGTGTAACTCCCCAGGGAAACATCAGATCACAAAATGGGTTGGTTTTTTAGCATTCCCGACTCAGGACACTACTAATAAACGTTTGTTTTTCGAATCTGAGCTTTGGTTCAAAAGTTACACGTTATGGTTCAATTGAGTTTTTCTGCAAATTCTAAGATATACTTGGGTGTAACTCCCCAGGGAAACATCAGATCACAAAATGGGTTGGTTTTTTAGCATTCCCGACTCAGGACACTACTAATATACGTTTGTTTTTCGAATCTGAGCTTTGGTTCAAACGTAACACGTTCTGGTTGAATTGAGTTTTTCTGCAAATTCTAAGATATACTTGGGTGTAACTCCCCAGGGAAACATCAGATCACAAAATGGAGTGGTTTTTTAGCATTCCCGACTCAGGACACAACTAATATACGTTTGTTTTTCGAATCTGAGCTTTAGTTCAAAAGTAACATGTTCTGGTTCAATTGAGTTTTTCTGCAAATTCTAAGATATACTTGGGTGTAACTCCCCAGGGAAACATCAGATCACAAAATGGGTTGGTTTTTTAGCATTCCCGACTCAGGACACTAGTAATATACGTTTGTTTTTCGAATCTGAGCTTTGGTTCAAAAGAAAACGTTCTGGTTGAATTGAGTTTTTCTGCAAATTCTAAGGTATACTTGGGTGTAACTCTCCAGGGAAACATCAGATCACAAAATGGGTTGGTTTTTTAGCATTCCCGACTCAGGACACTACTAATATACGTTTGTTTTTCGAATCTGAGCTTTGGTTCAAAAGTAACACGTTCTGGTTCAATTGAGTTTTTCTGCAAATTCTAAGATATACTTGGGTTTAACTCCCCAGGGAAACATCAGATCACAAAATGGGTTGGTTTTTTAGCATTCCCGACTCAGGACACTACTAATATACGTTTGTTTTTCGAATCTGAGCTTTGGTTCAAAAGAAAACGTTCTGGTTGAATTGAGTTTTTCTGCAAATTCTAAGGTATACTTGGGTGTAACTCCCCAGGGAAACATCAGATCACAAAATGGGTTGGTTCTTTAGCATTCCCGACTCAGGACACTACTAATATACGTTTGTTTTTCGAATCTGAGCTTTGGTTCAAAAGAAAACGTTCTGGTTGAATTGAGTTTTTCTGCAAATTCTAAGGTATACTTGGGTGTAACTCCCCAGGGAAACATCAGATCACAAAATGGGTTGGTTCTTTAGCATTCCCGACTCAGGACACTACTAATATACGTTTGTTTTTCGAATCTGAGCTTTGGTTCAAAAGTAACACGTTCTGGTTCAATTGAGTTTTTCTGCAAATTCTAAGATATACTTGGGTGTAACTCCCCAGGGAAACATCAGATCACAAAATGGAGTGGTTTTTTAGCATTCCCGATTCAGGACACTACTAATATACGTTTGTTTTTCGAATCTGAGCTTTAGTTCAAAAGTAACATGTTCTGGTTCAATTGAGTTTTTCTGCAAATTCTAAGATATACTTGGGTGTAACTCCCCAGGGAAACATCAGATCACAAAATGGGTTGGTTTTTTAGCATTCCCGACTCAGGACACTACTAATATACGTTTGTTTTTCGAATCTGAGCTTTGGTTCAAAAGAAAACGTTCTGGTTGAATTGAGTTTTTCTGCAAATTCTAAGGTATACTTGGGTGTAACTCCCCAGGGAAACATCAGATCACAAAATGGGTTGGTTTTTTAGCATTCCCGACTCAGGACACTACTAATATACGTTTGTTTTTCGAATCTGAGCTTTGGTTCAAAAGAAAACGTTCTGGTTGAATTGAGTTTTTCTGCAAATTCTAAGGTATACTTGGGTGTAACTCTCCAGGGAAACATCAGATCACAAAATGGGTTGGTTTTTTAGCATTCCCGACTCAGGACACTACTAATATACGTTTGTTTTTCGAATCTGAGCTTTGGTTCAAAAGTAACACGTTCTGGTTGAATTGAGTTTTTCTGCAAATTCTAAGATATACTTGGGTTTAACTCCCCAGGGAAACATCAGATCACAAAATGGGTTGGTTTTTTAGCATTCCCGACTCAGGACACTACTAATATATGTTTGTTTTTCGAATCTGAGCTTTGGTTCAAAAGAAAACGTTCTGGTTGAATTGAGTTTTTCTGCAAATTCTAAGATATACTTGGGTGTAACTCCCCAGGGAAACATCAGATCACAAAATGGGTTGGTTTTTTAGCATTCCCGACTCAGGACACTACTAATATACGTTTGTTTTTCGAATCTGAGCTTTGGTTCAAAACTAACACGTTCTGGTTGAATTGAGTTTTTCTGCAAATTCTAAGATATACTTGGGTGTAACTCCCCAGGGAAACATCAGATCACAAAATGGGTTGGTTTTTTAGCATTCCCGACTCAGGACACTACTAATAAACGTTTGTTTTTCGAATCTGAGCTTTGGTTCAAAAGTTACACGTTATGGTTCAATTGAGTTTTTCTGCAAATTCTAAGATATACTTGGGTGTAACTCCCCAGGGAAACATCAGATCACAAAATGGGTTGGTTTTTTAGCATTCCCGACTCAGGACACTACTAATATACGTTTGTTTTTCGAATCTGAGCTTTGGTTCAAACGTAACACGTTCTGGTTGAATTGAGTTTTTCTGCAAATTCTAAGATATACTTGGGTGTAACTCCCCAGGGAAACATCAGATCACAAAATGGAGTGGTTTTTTAGCATTCCCGACTCAGGACACAACTAATATACGTTTGTTTTTCGAATCTGAGCTTTGGTTCAAAAGTAACATGTTCTGGTTCAATTGAGTTTTTCTGCAAATTCTAAGATATACTTGGGTGTAACTCCCCAGGGAAACATCAGATCACAAAATGGGTTGGTTTTTTAGCATTCCCGACTCAGGACACTAGTAATATACGTTTGTTTTTCGAATCTGAGCTTTGGTTCAAAAGAAAACGTTCTGGTTGAATTGAGTTTTTCTGCAAATTCTAAGGTATACTTGGGTGTAACTCTCCAGGGAAACATCAGATCACAAAATGGGTTGGTTTTTTAGCATTCCCGACTCAGGACACTACTAATATACGTTTGTTTTTCGAATCTGAGCTTTGGTTCAAAAGTAACACGTTCTGGTTCAATTGAGTTTTTCTGCAAATTCTAAGATATACTTGGGTTTAACTCCCCAGGGAAACATCAGATCACAAAATGGGTTGGTTTTTTAGCATTCCCGACTCAGGACACTACTAATATACGTTTGTTTTTCGAATCTGAGCTTTGGTTCAAAAGAAAACGTTCTGGTTGAATTGAGTTTTTCTGCAAATTCTAAGGTATACTTGGGTGTAACTCCCCAGGGAAACATCAGATCACAAAATGGGTTGGTTCTTTAGCATTCCCGACTCAGGACACTACTAATATACGTTTGTTTTTCGAATCTGAGCTTTGGTTGAAAAGAAAACGTTCTGGTTGAATTGAGTTTTTCTGCAAATTCTAAGGTATACTTGGGTGTAACTCCCCAGGGAAACATCAGATCACAAAATGGGTTGGTTCTTTAGCATTCCCGACTCAGGACACTACTAATATACGTTTGTTTTTCGAATCTGAGCTTTGGTTCAAAAGTAACACGTTCTGGTTCAATTGAGTTTTTCTGCAAATTCTAAGATATACTTGGGTGTAACTCCCCAGGGAAACATCAGATCACAAAATGGAGTGGTTTTTTAGCATTCCCGATTCAGGACACAACTAATATACGTTTGTTTTTCGAATCTGAGCTTTAGTTCAAAAGTAACATGTTCTGGTTCAATTGAGTTTTTCTGCAAATTCTAAGATATACTTGGGTGTAACTCCCCAGGGAAACATCAGATCACAAAATGGCTTGGTTTTTTAGCATTCCCGACTCAGGACACTACTAATATACGTTTGTTTTTCGAATCTGAGCTTTGGTTCAAAACTAACACGTTCTGGTTGAATTGAGTTTTTCTGCAAATTCTAAGATATACTTGGGTGTAACTCCCCAGGGAAACATCAGATCACAAAATGGGTTGGTTTTTTAGCATTCCCGACTCAGGACACTACTAATAAACGTTTGTTTTTCGAATCTGAGCTTTGGTTCAAAAGTTACACGTTCTGGTTCAATTGAGTTTTTCTGCAAATTCTAAGATATACTTGGGTGTAACTCCCCAGGGAAACATCAGATCACAAAATGGGTTGGTTTTTTAGCATTCCCGACTCAGGACACTACTAATATACGTTTGTTTTTCGAATCTGAGCTTTGGTTCAAAAGTAACACGTTCTGGTTGAATTGAGTTTTTCTGCAAATTCTAAGATATACTTGGGTGTAACTCCCCAGGGAAACATCAGATCACAAAATGGGTTGGTTTTTTAGCATTCCCGACTCAGGACACTACTAATATATGTTTGTTTTTCGAATCTGAGCTTTGGTTCAAAAGAAAACGTTCTGGTTGAATTGAGTTTTTCTGCAAATTCTAAGGTATACTTGGGTGTAACTCCCCAGGGAAACATCAGATCACAAAATGGGTTGGTTTTTTAGCATTCCCGACTCAGGACACTACTAATATACGTTTGTTTTTCGAATCTGAGCTTTGGTTCAAAAGTTACACGTTCTGGTTCAATTGATTTTTTCTGCAAATTCTAAGATATACTTGGGTGTAACTCCCCAGGGAAACATCAGATCACAAAATGGGTTGGTTTGTTAGCATTCCCGACTCAGGACACTACTAATATACGTTTGTTTTTCGAATCTGAGCTTTGGTTCAAAACTAACACGTTCTGGTTGAATTGAGTTTTTCTGCAAATTCTAAGATATACTTGGGTGTAACTCCCCAGGGAAACATCAGATCACAAAATGTGTTGCTTTTTTAGCATTCCCGACTCAGGACACTACTTATATACGTTTGTTTTTCGAATCTGGGCTTTGGTTCAAAAGTAACACGTTCTGGTTGAATTGAGTTTTTCTGCAAATTCTAAGATATACTTGGGGGTAACTCCCCAGGGAAACATCAGATCACAAAATGGGTTGGTTTTTTAGCATTCCCGACTCAGGACACTACTAATATATGTTTGTTTTTCGAATCTGAGCTTTGGTTCAAAAGAAAACGTTCTGGTTGAATTGAGTTTTTCTGCAAATTCTAAGGTATACTTGGGTGTAACTCCCCAGGGAAACATCAGATCACAAAATGGGTTGGTTTTTTAGCATTCCCGACTCAGGACACTACTAATATACGTTTGTTTTTCGAATCTGAGCTTTGGTTCAAAAGTAACACGTTCTGGTTCAATTGAGTTTTTCTGCAAATTCTAAGATATACTTGGGTGTAACTCCCCAGGGAAACATCAGATCACAAAATGGAGTGGTTTTTTAGCATTCCCGACTCAGGACACTACTAATATATGTTTGTTTTTCGAATCTGAGCTTTGGTTCAAAAGTTACACGTTCTGGTTCAATTGAGTTTTTCTGCAAATTCTAAGATATACTTGGGTTTAACTCCCCAGGGAAACATCAGATCACAAAATGGGTTGGTTTTTTAGCATTCCCGACTCATGACACTACTAATATACGTTTGTTTTTCGAATCTGAGCTTTGGTTCAAAAGTTACACGTTCTGGTTCAATTGAGTTTTTCTGCAAATTCTAAGATATACTTGGGTGTAACTCCCCAGGGAAACATCAGATCACAAAATGGGTTGGTTTTTTAGCATTCCCGACTCAGGACACTACTAATATACGTTTGTTTTTCGAATCTGAGCTTTGGTTCAAAAGTTACACGTTCTGGTTCAATTGATTTTTTCTGCAAATTCTAAGATATACATGGGTGTAACTCCCCAGGGAAACATCAGATCACAAAATGGGTTGGTTTTTTAGCATTCCCGACTCAGGACACTACTAATATACATTTGTTTTTCGAATCTGAGCTTTGGTTCAAAAGTAACACGTTCTGGTTGAATTGAGTTTTTCTGCAAATTCTAAGATATACTTGGGTGTAACTCCCCAGGGAAACATCAGATCACAAAATGGGTTGGTTTTTTAGCATTCCCGACTCAGGACACTACTAATATATGTTTGTTTTTCGAATCTGAGCTTTGGTTCAAAAGAAAACGTTCTGTTTGAATTGAGTGTTTCTGCAAATTCTAAGGTATACTTGGGTGTAACTCCCCAGGGAAACATCAGATCACAAAATGGAGTGGTTTTTTAGCATTCCCGACTCAGGACACTACTAATATACGTTTGTTTTTCGAATCTGAGCCTTGGTTCAAAACTAACACGTTCTGGTTGAATTGAGTTTTTCTGCAAATTCTAAGATATACTTGGGTGTAACTCCCCAGGGAAACATCAGATCACAAAATGGGTTGGTTTTTTAGCATTCCCGACTCAGGACACTACTAATATACGTTTGTTTTTCGAATCTGAGCTTTGGTTCAAAAGTAACACGTTCTGGTTGAATTTTCTGCAAATTCTAAGATATACTTGGGTTTAACTCCCCAGGGAAACATCAGATCACAAAATGGGTTGGTTTTTTAGCATTCCCGACTCAGGACACTACTTATATACGTTTGTTTTTCGAATCTGGGCTTTGGTTCAAAAGTAACACGTTCTGGTTGAATTGAGTTTTTCTGCAAATTCTAAGATATACTTGGGTGTAACTCCCCAGGGAAACATCAGATCACAAAATGGGTTGGTTTTTTAGCATTCCCGACTCAGGACACTACTATATGTTTGTTTTTCGAATCTGAGCTTTGGTTCAAAAGAAAACGTTCTGGTTGAATTGAGTTTTTCTGCAAATTCTAAGGTATACTTGGGTTTAACTCCCCAGGGAAACATCAGATCACAAAATGGGTTGGTTTTTTAGCATTCCCGACTCAGGACACTACTTATATACGTTTTTTTTTCGAATCTGAGCTTTGGTTCAAAAGTAAAACGTTCTGGTTGAATTGAGTTTTTCTGCAAATTCTAAGATATACTTGGGTGTAACTCCCCAGGGAAACATCAGATCACAAAATGGGTTGGTTTTTTAGCATTCCCGCCTCAGGACACTACTAATATATGTTTGTTTTTCGAATCTGAGCTTTGGTTCAAAAGTTACACGTTCTGGTTCAATTGAGTTTTTCTGCAAATTCTAAGATATACTTGGGTTTAACTCCCCAGGGAAACATCAGATCACAAAATGGGTTGGTTTTTTAGCATTCCCGACTCAGGACACTACTAATATACATTTGTTTTTCGAATCTGAGCTTTGGTTCAAAAGTTACACGTTCTGGTTCAATTGATTTTTTCTGCAAATTCTAAGATATACTTGGGTGTAACTCCCCAGGGAAACATCAGATCACAAAATGGAGTGGTTTTTTAGCATTCCCGACTCAGGACACTACTAATAAACGTTTGTTTTTCGAATCTGAGCTTTGGTTCAAAAGTTACACGTTCTGGTTCAATTGAGTTTTTCTGCAAATTCTAAGATATACTTGGGTGTAACTCCCCAGGGAAACATCAGATCACAAAATGGGTTGGTTTTTTAGCATTCCCGACTCAGGACACTACTAATATACGTTTGTTTTTCGAATCTGAGCTTTGGTTCAAAAGTAACACGTTCTGGTTGAATTGAGTTTTTCTGCAAATTCTAAGATATACTTGGGTGTAACTCCCCAGGGAAACATCAGATCACAAAATGGGTTGGTTTTTTAGCATTCCCGACTCAGGACACTACTAATATATGTTTGTTTTTCGAATCTGAGCTTTGGTTCAAAAGAAAACGTTCTGGTTGAATTGAGTTTTTCTGCAAATTCTAAGGTATACTTGGGTGTAACTCCCCAGGGAAACATCAGATCACAAAATGGGTTGGTTTTTTAGCATTCCCGACTCAGGACACTACTAATATACGTTTGTTTTTCGAATCTGAGCTTTGGTTCAAAACTAACACGTTCTGGTTCAATTGAGTTTTTCTGCAAATTCTAAGATATACTTGGGTGTAACTCCCCAGGGAAACATCAGATCACAAAATGGGTTGGTTTTTTAGCATTCCCGACTCAGGACACTACTAATATACGTTTGTTTTTCGAATCTGAGCTTTGGTTCAAAAGTTACACGTTCTGGTTCAATTGAGTTTTTCTGCAAATTCTAAGGTATACTTGGGTGTAACTCCCCAGGGAAACATCAGATCACAAAATGGGTTGGTTTTTTAGCATTCCCGACTCAGGACACTAGTAATATACGTTTGTTTTTCGAATCTGAGCTTTGGTTCAAAAGAAAACGTTCTGGTTGAATTGAGTTTTTCTGCAAATTCTAAGGTATACTTGGGTGTAACTCCCCAGGGAAACATCAGATCACAAAATGGGTTGGTTTTTTAGCATTCCCGACTCAGGACACTACTAATATACGTTTGTTTTTCGAATCTGAGCTTTGGTTCAAAAGAAAACGTTCTGGTTGATTTGAGTTTTTCTGCAAATTCTAAGGTATACTTGGGTGTAACTCCCCAGGGAAACATCAGATCACAAAATGGGTTGGTTTTTTAGCATTCCCGACTCAGGACACTACTAATATATGTTTGTTTTTCGAATCTGAGCTTTGGTTCAAAAGAAAACGTTCTGGTTGAATTGAGTTTTTCTGCAAATTCTAAGGTATACTTGGGTGTAACTCCCCAGGGAAACATCAGATCACAAAATGGTTTGGTTTTTTAGCATTCCCGACTCAGGACACTACTAATATACGTTTGTTTTTCGAATCTGAGCTTTGGTTCAAAACTAACACGTTCTGGTTCAATTGAGTTTTTCTGCAAATTCTAAGATATACTTGGGTGTAACTCCCCAGGGAAACATCAGATCACAAAATGGAGTGGTTTTTTAGCATTCCCGACTCAGGACACTACTAATAAACGTTTGTTTTTCGAATCTGAGCTTTGGTTCAAAAGTTACACGTTCTGGTTCAATTGAGTTTTTCTGCAAATTCTAAGATATACTTGGGTGTAACTCCCCAGGGAAACATCAGATCACAAAATGGGTTGGTTTTTTAGCATTCCCGACTCAGGACACTACTAATATACGTTTGTTTTTCGAATCTGAGCTTTGGTTCAAAAGTAACACGTTCTGGTTGAATTGAGTTTTTCTGCAAATTCTAAGATATACTTGGGTGTAACTCCCCAGGGAAACATCAGATCACAAAATGGGTTGGTTTTTTAGCATTCCCGACTCAGGACACTACTAATATATGTTTGTTTTTCGAATCTGAGCTTTGGTTCAAAAGAAAACGTTCTGGTTGAATTGAGTTTTTCTGCAAATTCTAAGGTATACTTGGGTGTAACTCCCCAGGGAAACATCAGATCACAAAATGGGTTGGTTTTTTAGCATTCCCGACTCAGGACACTACTAATATACGTTTGTTTTTCGAATCTGAGCTTTGGTTCAAAACTAACACGTTCTGGTTCAATTGAGTTTTTCTGCAAATTCTAAGATATACTTGGGTGTAACTCCCCAGGGAAACATCAGATCACAAAATGGGTTGGTTTTTTAGCATTCCCGACTCAGGACACTACTAATATACGTTTGTTTTTCGAATCTGAGCTTTGGTTCAAAAGTTACACGTTCTGGTTCAATTGAGTTTTTCTGCAAATTCTAAGGTATACTTGGGTGTAACTCCCCAGGGAAACATCAGATCACAAAATGGGTTGGTTTTTTAGCATTCCCGACTCAGGACACTACTAATATACGTTTGTTTTTCGAATCTGAGCTTTGGTTCAAAACTAACACGTTCTGGTTCAATTGAGTTTTTCTGCAAATTCTAAGATATACTTGGGTGTAACTCCCCAGGGAAACATCAGATCACAAAATGGGTTGGTTTTTTAGCATTCCCGACTCAGGACACTACTAATATACGTTTGTTTTTCGAATCTGAGCTTTGGTTCAAAAGTTACACGTTCTGGTTCAATTGAGTTTTTCTGCAAATTCTAAGATATACTTGGGTTTAACTCCCCAGGGAAACATCAGATCACAAAATGGGTTGGTTTTTTAGCATTCCCGACTCAGGACACTACTAATATATGTTTGTTTTTCGAATCTGAGCTTTGGTTCAAAAGAAAACGTTCTGGTTGAATTGAGTTTTTCTGCAAATTCTAAGGTATACTTGGGTGTAACTCCCCAGGGAAACATCAGATCACAAAATGGTTTGGTTTTTTAGCATTCCCGACTCAGGACACTACTAATATACGTTTGTTTTTCGAATCTGAGCTTTGGTTCAAAACTAACACGTTCTGGTTCAATTGAGTTTTTCTGCAAATTCTAAGATATACTTGGGTGTAACTCCCCAGGGAAACATCAGATCACAAAATGGAGTGGTTTTTTAGCATTCCCGACTCAGGACACTACTAATATACGTTTGTTTTTCGAATCTGAGCTTTGGTTCAAAAGTAACACGTTCTGGTTGAATTGAGTTTTTCTGCAAATTCTAAGATATACTTGGGTGTAACTCCCCAGGAAAACATCAGATCACAAAATGGGTTGGTTTTTTAGCATTCCCGACTCAGGACACTACTAATATATGTTTGTTTTTCGAATCTGAGCTTTGGTTCAAAAGTAACACGTTCTGGTTGAATTGAGTTTTTCTGCAAATTCTAAGATATACTTGGGTGTAACTCCCCAGGGAAACATCAGATCACAAAATGGGTTGGTTTTTTAGCATTCCCGACTCAGGACACTAGTAATATACGTTTGTTTTTCGAATCTGAGCTTTGGTTCAAAAGAAAACGTTCTGGTTGAATTGAGTTTTTCTGCAAATTCTAAGGTATACTTGGGTGTAACTCCCCAGGGAAACATCAGATCACAAAATGGGTTGGTTTTTTAGCATTCCCGACTCAGGACACTACTAATATACGTTTGTTTTTCGAATCTGAGCTTTGGTTCAAAAGAAAACGTTCTGGTTGATTTGAGTTTTTCTGCAAATTCTAAGGTATACTTGGGTGTAACTCCCCAGGGAAACATCAGATCACAAAATGGGTTGGTTTTTTAGCATTCCCGACTCAGGACACTACTAATATATGTTTGTTTTTCGAATCTGAGCTTTGGTTCAAAAGAAAACGTTCTGGTTGAATTGAGTTTTTCTGCAAATTCTAAGGTATACTTGGGTGTAACTCCCCAGGGAAACATCAGATCACAAAATGGTTTGGTTTTTTAGCATTCCCGACTCAGGACACTACTAATATACGTTTGTTTTTCGAATCTGAGCTTTGGTTCAAAACTAACACGTTCTGGTTCAATTGAGTTTTTCTGCAAATTCTAAGATATACTTGGGTGTAACTCCCCAGGGAAACATCAGATCACAAAATGGAGTGGTTTTTTAGCATTCCCGACTCAGGACACTACTAATATACGTTTGTTTTTCGAATCTGAGCTTTGGTTCAAAAGTAACACGTTCTGGTTGAATTGAGTTTTTCTGCAAATTCTAAGATATACTTGGGTGTAACTCCCCAGGAAAACATCAGATCACAAAATGGGTTGGTTTTTTAGCATTCCCGACTCAGGACACTACTAATATATGTTTGTTTTTCGAATCTGAGCTTTGGTTCAAAAGTAACACGTTCTGGTTGAATTGAGTTTTTCTGCAAATTCTAAGATATACTTGGGTGTAACTCCCCAGGGAAACATCAGATCACAAAATGGAGTGGTTTTTTAGCATTCCCGACTCAGGACACTACTAATATACGTTTGTTTTTCGAATCTGAGCCTTGGTTCAAAACTAACACGTTCTGGTTGAATTGAGTTTTTCTGCAAATTCTAAGATATACTTGGGTGTAACTCCCCAGGGAAACATCAGATCACAAAATGGGTTGGTTTTTTAGCATTCCCGACTCAGGACACTACTAATATACGTTTGTTTTTCGAATCTGAGCTTTGGTTCAAAAGTAACACGTTCTGGTTGAATTTTCTGCAAATTCTAAGATATACTTGGGTTTAACTCCCCAGGGAAACATCAGATCACAAAATGGGTTGGTTTTTTAGCATTCCCGACTCAGGACACTACTTATATACGTTTGTTTTTCGAATCTGGGCTTTGGTTCAAAAGTAACACGTTCTGGTTGAATTGAGTTTTTCTGCAAATTCTAAGATATACTTGGGTGTAACTCCCCAGGGAAACATCAGATCACAAAATGGGTTGGTTTTTTAGCATTCCCGACTCAGGACACTACTATATGTTTGTTTTTCGAATCTGAGCTTTGGTTCAAAAGAAAACGTTCTGGTTGAATTGAGTTTTTCTGCAAATTCTAAGGTATACTTGGGTTTAACTCCCCAGGGAAACATCAGATCACAAAATGGGTTGGTTTTTTAGCATTCCCGACTCAGGACACTACTTATATACGTTTTTTTTTCGAATCTGAGCTTTGGTTCAAAAGTAACACGTTCTGGTTGAATTGAGTTTTTCTGCAAATTCTAAGATATACTTGGGTGTAACTCCCCAGGGAAACATCAGATCACAAAATGGGTTGGTTTTTTAGCATTCCCGCCTCAGGACACTACTAATATATGTTTGTTTTTCGAATCTGAGCTTTGGTTCAAAAGTTACACGTTCTGGTTCAATTGAGTTTTTCTGCAAATTCTAAGATATACTTGGGTTTAACTCCCCAGGGAAACATCAGATCACAAAATGGGTTGGTTTTTTAGCATTCCCGACTCAGGACACTACTAATATACGTTTGTTTTTCGAATCTGAGCTTTGGTTCAAAAGTTACACGTTCTGGTTCAATTGATTTTTTCTGCAAATTCTAAGATATACTTGGGTGTAACTCCCCAGGGAAACATCAGTTCACAAAATGGGTTGGTTTTTTAGCATTCCCGACTCAGGACACTACTAATATACGTTTGTTTTTAGAATCTGAGCTTTGGTTCAAAAGTAACACGTTCTGGTTGAATTGAGTTTTTCTGCAAATTCTAAGATATACTTGGGTGTAACTCCCCAGGGAAACATCAGATCACAAAATGGGTTGGTTTTTTAGCATTCCCGACTCAGGACACTACTAATATACGTTTGTTTTTCGAATCTGAGCTTTGGTTCAAAAGTAACACGTTCTGGTTCAATTGAGTTTTTCTGCAAATTCTAAGATATACTTGGATGTAACTCCCCAGGGAAACATCAGATCACAAAATGGGTTGGTTTTTTAGCATTCCCGACTCAGGACACTACTAATATACGTTTGTTTTTCGAATCTGAGCTTTGGTTCAAAACTAACACGTTCTGGTTGAATTGAGTTTTTCTGCAAATTCTAAGATATACTTGGGTGTAACTCCCCAGGGAAACATCAGATCACAAAATGTGTTGCTTTTTTAGCATTCCCGACTCAGGACACTACTTATATACGTTTGTTTTTCGAATCTGGGCTTTGGTTCAAAAGTAACACGTTCTGGTTGAATTGAGTTTTTCTGCAAATTCTAAGATATACTTGGGGGTAACTCCCCAGGGAAACATCAGATCACAAAATGGGTTGGTTTTTTAGCATTCCCGACTCAGGACACTACTAATATATGTTTGTTTTTCGAATCTGAGCTTTGGTTCAAAAGAAAACGTTCTGGTTGAATTGAGTTTTTCTGCAAATTCTAAGGTATACTTGGGTGTAACTCCCCAGGGAAACATCAGATCACAAAATGGGTTGGTTTTTTAGCATTCCCGACTCAGGACACTACTAATATACGTTTGTTTTTCGAATCTGAGCTTTGGTTCAAAAGTAACACGTTCTGGTTGAATTTTCTGCAAATTCTAAGATATACTTGGGTTTAACTCCCCAGGGAAACATCAGATCACAAAATGGGTTGGTTTTTTAGCATTCCCGACTCAGGACACTACTTATATACGTTTGTTTTTCGAATCTGGGCTTTGGTTCAAAAGTAACACGTTCTGGTTGAATTGAGTTTTTCTGCAAATTCTAAGATATACTTGGGTGTAACTCCCCAGGGAAACATCAGATCACAAAATGGGTTGGTTTTTTAGCATTCCCGACTCAGGACACTACTATATGTTTGTTTTTCGAATCTGAGCTTTGGTTCAAAAGAAAACGTTCTGGTTGAATTGAGTTTTTCTGCAAATTCTAAGGTATACTTGGGTTTAACTCCCCAGGGAAACATCAGATCACAAAATGGGTTGGTTTTTTAGCATTCCCGACTCAGGACACTACTTATATACGTTTTTTTTTCGAATCTGAGCTTTGGTTCAAAAGTAACACGTTCTGGTTGAATTGAGTTTTTCTGCAAATTCTAAGATATACTTGGGTGTAACTCCCCAGGGAAACATCAGATCACAAAATGGGTTGGTTTTTTAGCATTCCCGCCTCAGGACACTACTAATATATGTTTGTTTTTCGAATCTGAGCTTTGGTTCAAAAGTTACACGTTCTGGTTCAATTGAGTTTTTCTGCAAATTCTAAGATATACTTGGGTTTAACTCCCCAGGGAAACATCAGATCACAAAATGGGTTGGTTTTTTAGCATTCCCGACTCAGGACACTACTAATATACGTTTGTTTTTCGAATCTGAGCTTTGGTTCAAAAGTTACACGTTCTGGTTCAATTGATTTTTTCTGCAAATTCTAAGATATACTTGGGTGTAACTCCCCAGGGAAACATCAGTTCACAAAATGGGTTGGTTTTTTAGCATTCCCGACTCAGGACACTACTAATATACGTTTGTTTTTAGAATCTGAGCTTTGGTTCAAAAGTAACACGTTCTGGTTGAATTGAGTTTTTCTGCAAATTCTAAGATATACTTGGGTGTAACTCCCCAGGGAAACATCAGATCACAAAATGGGTTGGTTTTTTAGCATTCCCGACTCAGGACACTACTAATATACGTTTGTTTTTCGAATCTGAGCTTTGGTTCAAAAGTAACACGTTCTGGTTCAATTGAGTTTTTCTGCAAATTCTAAGATATACTTGGATGTAACTCCCCAGGGAAACATCAGATCACAAAATGGGTTGGTTTTTTAGCATTCCCGACTCAGGACACTACTAATATACGTTTGTTTTTCGAATCTGAGCTTTGGTTCAAAACTAACACGTTCTGGTTGAATTGAGTTTTTCTGCAAATTCTAAGATATACTTGGGTGTAACTCCCCAGGGAAACATCAGATCACAAAATGTGTTGCTTTTTTAGCATTCCCGACTCAGGACACTACTTATATACGTTTGTTTTTCGAATCTGGGCTTTGGTTCAAAAGTAACACGTTCTGGTTGAATTGAGTTTTTCTGCAAATTCTAAGATATACTTGGGGGTAACTCCCCAGGGAAACATCAGATCACAAAATGGGTTGGTTTTTTAGCATTCCCGACTCAGGACACTACTAATATATGTTTGTTTTTCGAATCTGAGCTTTGGTTCAAAAGAAAACGTTCTGGTTGAATTGAGTTTTTCTGCAAATTCTAAGGTATACTTGGGTGTAACTCCCCAGGGAAACATCAGATCACAAAATGGGTTGGTTTTTTAGCATTCCCGACTCAGGACACTACTAATATACGTTTGTTTTTCGAATCTGAGCTTTGGTTCAAAAGTAACACGTTCTGGTTCAATTGAGTTTTTCTGCAAATTCTAAGATATACTTGGGTGTAACTCCCCAGGGAAACATCAGATCACAAAATGGAGTGGTTTTTTAGCATTCCCGACTCAGGACACTACTAATATATGTTTGTTTTTCGAATCTGAGCTTTGGTTCAAAAGTTACACGTTCTGGTTCAATTGAGTTTTTCTGCAAATTCTAAGATATACTTGGGTTTAACTCCCCAGGGAAACATCAGATCACAAAATGGGTTGGTTTTTTAGCATTCCCGACTCATGACACTACTAATATACGTTTGTTTTTCGAATCTGAGCTTTGGTTCAAAAGTTACACGTTCTGGTTCAATTGAGTTTTTCTGCAAATTCTAAGATATACTTGGGTGTAACTCCCCAGGGAAACATCAGATCACAAAATGGGTTGGTTTTTTAGCATTCCCGACTCAGGACACTACTAATATACGTTTGTTTTTCGAATCTGAGCTTTGGTTCAAAAGTTACACGTTCTGGTTCAATTGATTTTTTCTGCAAATTCTAAGATATACATGGGTGTAACTCCCCAGGGAAACATCAGATCACAAAATGGGTTGGTTTTTTAGCATTCCCGACTCAGGACACTACTAATATACATTTGTTTTTCGAATCTGAGCTTTGGTTCAAAAGAAAACGTTCTGGTTGAATTGAGTTTTTCTGCAAATTCTAAGATATACTTGGGTGTAACTCCCCAGGGAAACATCAGATCACAAAATGGGTTGGTTTTTTAGCATTCCCGACTCAGGACACTACTAATATATGTTTGTTTTTCGAATCTGAGCTTTGGTTCAAAAGAAAACGTTCTGGTTGAATTGAGTTTTTCTGCAAATTCTAAGGTATACTTGGGTGTAACTCCCCAGGGAAACATCAGATCACAAAATGGGTTGGTTTTTTAGCATTCCCGACTCAGGACACTACTAATATACGTTTGTTTTTCGAATCTGAGCTTTGGTTCAAAACTAACACGTTCTGGTTCAATTGAGTTTTTCTGCAAATTCTAAGATATACTTGGGTGTAACTCCCCAGGGAAACATCAGATCACAAAATGGGTTGGTTTTTTAGCATTCCCGACTCAGGACACTACTAATATACGTTTGTTTTTCGAATCTGAGCTTTGGTTCAAAAGTTACACGTTCTGGTTCAATTGAGTTTTTCTGCAAATTCTAAGGTATACTTGGGTGTAACTCCCCAGGGAAACATCAGATCACAAAATGGGTTGGTTTTTTAGCATTCCCGACTCAGGACACTACTAATATACGTTTGTTTTTCGAATCTGAGCTTTGGTTCAAAACTAACACGTTCTGGTTCAATTGAGTTTTTCTGCAAATTCTAAGATATACTTGGGTGTAACTCCCCAGGGAAACATCAGATCACAAAATGGGTTGGTTTTTTAGCATTCCCGACTCAGGACACTACTAATATACGTTTGTTTTTCGAATCTGAGCTTTGGTTCAAAAGTTACACGTTCTGGTTCAATTGAGTTTTTCTGCAAATTCTAAGATATACTTGGGTTTAACTCCCCAGGGAAACATCAGATCACAAAATGGGTTGGTTTTTTAGCATTCCCGACTCAGGACACTACTAATATATGTTTGTTTTTCGAATCTGAGCTTTGGTTCAAAAGAAAACGTTCTGGTTGAATTGAGTTTTTCTGCAAATTCTAAGGTATACTTGGGTGTAACTCCCCAGGGAAACATCAGATCACAAAATGGTTTGGTTTTTTAGCATTCCCGACTCAGGACACTACTAATATACGTTTGTTTTTCGAATCTGAGCTTTGGTTCAAAACTAACACGTTCTGGTTCAATTGAGTTTTTCTGCAAATTCTAAGATATACTTGGGTGTAACTCCCCAGGGAAACATCAGATCACAAAATGGAGTGGTTTTTTTAGCATTCCCGACTCAGGACACTACTAATATACGTTTGTTTTTCGAATCTGAGCTTTGGTTCAAAAGTAACACGTTCTGGTTGAATTGAGTTTTTCTGCAAATTCTAAGATATACTTGGGTGTAACTCCCCAGGAAAACAACAGATCACAAAATGGGTTGGTTTTTTAGCATTCCCGACTCAGGACACTACTAATATATGTTTGTTTTTCGAATCTGAGCTTTGGTTCAAAAGTAACACGTTCTGGTTGAATTGAGTTTTTCTGCAAATTCTAAGGTATACTTGGGTGTAACTCCCCAGGGAAACATCAGATCACAAAATGGTTTGGTTTTTTAGCATTCCCGACTCAGGACACTACTAATATACGTTTGTTTTTCGAATCTGAGCTTTGGTTCAAAACTAACACGTTCTGGTTCAATTGAGTTTTTCTGCAAATTCTAAGATATACTTGGGTGTAACTCCCCAGGGAAACATCAGATCACAAAATGGAGTGGTTTTTTTAGCATTCCCGACTCAGGACACTACTAATATACGTTTGTTTTTCGAATCTGAGCTTTGGTTCAAAAGTAACACGTTCTGGTTGAATTGAGTTTTTCTGCAAATTCTAAGATATACTTGGGTGTAACTCCCCAGGAAAACAACAGATCACAAAATGGGTTGGTTTTTTAGCATTCCCGACTCAGGACACTACTAATATACGTTTGTTTTTCGAATCTGAGCTTTGGTTCAAAACTAACACGTTCTGGTTCAATTGAGTTTTTCTGCAAATTCTAAGATATACTTGGGTGTAACTCCCCAGGGAAACATCAGATCACAAAATGGGTTGGTTTTTTAGCATTCCCGACTCAGGACACTACTAATATACGTTTGTTTTTCGAATCTGAGCTTTGGTTCAAAAGTTACACGTTCTGGTTCAATTGAGTTTTTCTGCAAATTCTAAGATATACTTGGGTTTAACTCCCCAGGGAAACATCAGATCACAAAATGGGTTGGTTTTTTAGCATTCCCGACTCAGGACACTACTAATATATGTTTGTTTTTCGAATCTGAGCTTTGGTTCAAAAGAAAACGTTCTGGTTGAATTGAGTTTTTCTGCAAATTCTAAGGTATACTTGGGTGTAACTCCCCAGGGAAACATCAGATCACAAAATGGTTTGGTTTTTTAGCATTCCCGACTCAGGACACTACTAATATACGTTTGTTTTTCGAATCTGAGCTTTGGTTCAAAACTAACACGTTCTGGTTCAATTGAGTTTTTCTGCAAATTCTAAGATATACTTGGGTGTAACTCCCCAGGGAAACATCAGATCACAAAATGGAGTGGTTTTTTTAGCATTCCCGACTCAGGACACTACTAATATACGTTTGTTTTTCGAATCTGAGCTTTGGTTCAAAAGTAACACGTTCTGGTTGAATTGAGTTTTTCTGCAAATTCTAAGATATACTTGGGTGTAACTCCCCAGGAAAACAACAGATCACAAAATGGGTTGGTTTTTTAGCATTCCCGACTCAGGACACTACTAATATATGTTTGTTTTTCGAATCTGAGCTTTGGTTCAAAAGTAACACGTTCTGGTTGAATTGAGTTTTTCTGCAAATTCTAAGATATACTTGGGTGTAACTCCCCAGGGAAACATCAGATCACAAAATGGGTTGGTTTTTTAGCATTCCCGACTCAGGACACTAGTAATATACGTTTGTTTTTCGAATCTGAGCTTTGGTTCAAAAGAAAACGTTCTGGTTGAATTGAGTTTTTCTGCAAATTCTAAGGTATACTTGGGTGTAACTCCCCAGGGAAACATCAGATCACAAAATGGGTTGGTTTTTTAGCATTCCCGACTCAGGACACTACTAATATACGTTTGTTTTTCGAATCTGAGCTTTGGTTCAAAAGAAAACGTTCTGGTTGATTTGAGTTTTTCTGCAAATTCTAAGGTATACTTGGGTGTAACTCCCCAGGGAAACATCAGATCACAAAATGGGTTGGTTTTTTAGCATTCCCGACTCAGGACACTACTAATATATGTTTGTTTTTCGAATCTGAGCTTTGGTTCAAAAGAAAACGTTCTGGTTGAATTGAGTTTTTCTGCAAATTCTAAGGTATACTTGGGTGTAACTCCCCAGGGAAACATCAGATCACAAAATGGTTTGGTTTTTTAGCATTCCCGACTCAGGACACTACTAATATACGTTTGTTTTTCGAATCTGAGCTTTGGTTCAAAACTAACACGTTCTGGTTCAATTGAGTTTTTCTGCAAATTCTAAGATATACTTGGGTGTAACTCCCCAGGGAAACATCAGTTCACAAAATGGAGTGGTTTTTTAGCATTCCCGACTCAGGACACTACTAATATACGTTTGTTTTTCGAATCTGAGCTTTGGTTCAAAAGTAACACGTTCTGGTTGAATTGAGTTTTTCTGCAAATTCTAAGATATACTTGGGTGTAACTCCCCAGGAAAACATCAGATCACAAAATGGGTTGGTTTTTTAGCATTCCCGACTCAGGACACTACTAATATATGTTTGTTTTTCGAATCTGAGCTTTGGTTCAAAAGTAACACGTTCTGGTTGAATTGAGTTTTTCTGCAAATTCTAAGATATACTTGGGTGTAACTCCCCAGGGAAACATCAGATCACAAAATGGAGTGGTTTTTTAGCATTCCCGACTCAGGACACTACTAATATACGTTTGTTTTTCGAATCTGAGCCTTGGTTCAAAACTAACACGTTCTGGTTGAATTGAGTTTTTCTGCAAATTCTAAGATATACTTGGGTGTAACTCCCCAGGGAAACATCAGATCACAAAATGGGTTGGTTTTTTAGCATTCCCGACTCAGGACACTACTAATATACGTTTGTTTTTCGAATCTGAGCTTTGGTTCAAAAGTAACACGTTCTGGTTGAATTTTCTGCAAATTCTAAGATATACTTGGGTTTAACTCCCCAGGGAAACATCAGATCACAAAATGGGTTGGTTTTTTAGCATTCCCGACTCAGGACACTACTTATATACGTTTGTTTTTCGAATCTGGGCTTTGGTTCAAAAGTAACACGTTCTGGTTGAATTGAGTTTTTCTGCAAATTCTAAGATATACTTGGGTGTAACTCCCCAGGGAAACATCAGATCACAAAATGGGTTGGTTTTTTAGCATTCCCGACTCAGGACACTACTATATGTTTGTTTTTCGAATCTGAGCTTTGGTTCAAAAGAAAACGTTCTGGTTGAATTGAGTTTTTCTGCAAATTCTAAGGTATACTTGGGTTTAACTCCCCAGGGAAACATCAGATCACAAAATGGGTTGGTTTTTTAGCATTCCCGACTCAGGACACTACTTATATACGTTTTTTTTTCGAATCTGAGCTTTGGTTCAAAAGTAACACGTTCTGGTTGAATTGAGTTTTTCTGCAAATTCTAAGATATACTTGGGTGTAACTCCCCAGGGAAACATCAGATCACAAAATGGGTTGGTTTTTTAGCATTCCCGACTCAGGACACTACTAATATACGTTTGTTTTTCGAATCTGAGCTTTGGTTCAAAAGTAACACGTTCTGGTTGAATTGAGTTTTTCTGCAAATTCTAAGATATACTTGGGTGTAACTCCCCAGGGAAACATCAGATCACAAAATGGGTTGGTTTTTTAGCATTCCCGACTCAGGACACTACTAATATATGTTTGTTTTTCGAATCTGAGCTTTGGTTCAAAAGAAAACGTTCTGGTTGAATTGAGTTTTTCTGCAAATTCTAAGATATACTTGGGTGTAACTCCCCAGGGAAACATCAGATCACAAAATGGGTTGGTTTTTTAGCATTCCCGACTCAGGACACTACTAATATACGTTTGTTTTTCGAATCTGAGCTTTGGTTCAAAACTAACACGTTCTGGTTGAATTTTCTGCAAATTCTAAGATATACTTGGGTTTAACTCCCCAGGGAAACATCAGATCACAAAATGGGTTGGTTTTTTAGCATTCCCGACTCAGGACACTACTTATATACGTTTGTTTTTCGAATCTGGGCTTTGGTTCAAAAGTAACACGTTCTGGTTGAATTGAGTTTTTCTGCAAATTCTAAGATATACTTGGGTGTAACTCCCCAGGGAAACATCAGATCACAAAATGGGTTGGTTTTTTAGCATTCCCGACTCAGGACACTACTATATGTTTGTTTTTCGAATCTGAGCTTTGGTTCAAAAGAAAACGTTCTGGTTGAATTGAGTTTTTCTGCAAATTCTAAGGTATACTTGGGTTTAACTCCCCAGGGAAACATCAGATCACAAAATGGGTTGGTTTTTTAGCATTCCCGACTCAGGACACTACTTATATACGTTTTTTTTTTCGAATCTGAGCTTTGGTTCAAAAGTAACACGTTCTGGTTGAATTGAGTTTTTCTGCAAATTCTAAGATATACTTGGGTGTAACTCCCCAGGGAAACATCAGATCACAAAATGGGTTGGTTTTTTAGCATTCCCGACTCAGGACACTACTAATATACGTTTGTTTTTCGAATCTGAGCTTTGGTTCAAAAGTAACACGTTCTGGTTGAATTGAGTTTTTCTGCAAATTCTAAGATATACTTGGGTGTAATTCCCCAGGGAAACATCAGATCACAAAATGGGTTGGTTTTTTAGCATTCCCGACTCAGGACACTACTAATATATGTTTGTTTTTCGAATCTGAGCTTTGGTTCAAAAGAAAACGTTCTGGTTGAATTGAGTTTTTCTGCAAATTCTAAGGTATACTTGGGTGTAACTCCCCAGGGAAACATCAGATCACAAAATGGGTTGGTTTTTTAGCATTCCCGACTCAGGACACTACTAATATACGTTTGTTTTTCGAATCTGAGCTTTGGTTCAAAACTAACACGTTCTGGTTCAATTGAGTTTTTCTGCAAATTCTAAGATATACTTGGGTGTAACTCCCCAGGGAAACATCAGATCACAAAATGGGTTGGTTTTTTAGCATTCCCGACTCAGGACACTACTAATATACGTTTGTTTTTCGAATCTGAGCTTTGGTTCAAAAGTTACACGTTCTGGTTCAATTGAGTTTTTCTGCAAATTCTAAGGTATACTTGGGTGTAACTCCCCAGGGAAACATCAGATCACAAAATGGGTTGGTTTTTTAGCATTCCCGACTCAGGACACTACTAATATACGTTTGTTTTTCGAATCTGAGCTTTGGTTCAAAACTAACACGTTCTGGTTCAATTGAGTTTTTTTGCAAATTCTAAGATATACTTGGGTGTAACTCCCCAGGGAAACATCAGATCACAAAATGGGTTGGTTTTTTAGCATTCCCGACTCAGGACACTACTAATATACGTTTGTTTTTCGAATCTGAGCTTTGGTTCAAAAGTTACACGTTCTGGTTCAATTGAGTTTTTCTGCAAATTCTAAGATATACTTGGGTTTAACTCCCAAGGGGAACATCAGATCACAAAATGGGTTGGTTTTTTAGCATTCCCGACTCAGGACACTACTAATATATGTTTGTTTTTCGAATCTGAGCTTTGGTTCAAAAGAAAACGTTCTGGTTGAATTGAGTTTTTCTGCAAATTCTAAGGTATACTTGGGTGTAACTCCCCAGGGAAACATCAGATCACAAAATGGTTTGGTTTTTTAGCATTCCCGACTCAGGACACTACTAATATACGTTTGTTTTTCGAATCTGAGCTTTGGTTCAAAACTAACACGTTCTGGTTCAATTGAGTTTTTCTGCAAATTCTAAGATATACTTGGGTGTAACTCCCCAGGGAAACATCAGATCACAAAATGGAGTGGTTTTTTAGCATTCCCGACTCAGGACACTACTAATATACGTTTGTTTTTCGAATCTGAGCTTTGGTTCAAAAGTAACACGTTCTGGTTGAATTGAGTTTTTCTGCAAATTCTAAGATATACTTGGGTGTAACTCCCCAGGAAAACATCAGATCACAAAATGGGTTGGTTTTTTAGCATTCCCGACTCAGGACACTACTAATATATGTTTGTTTTTCGAATCTGAGCTTTGGTTCAAAAGTAACACGTTCTGGTTGAATTGAGTTTTTCTGCAAATTCTAAGATATACTTGGGTGTAACTCCCCAGGGAAACATCAGATCACAAAATGGGTTGGTTTTTTAGCATTCCCGACTCAGGACACTAGTAATATACGTTTGTTTTTCGAATCTGAGCTTTGGTTCAAAAGAAAACGTTCTGGTTGAATTGAGTTTTTCTGCAAATTCTAAGGTATACTTGGGTGTAACTCCCCAGGGAAACATCAGATCACAAAATGGGTTGGTTTTTTAGCATTCCCGACTCAGGACACTACTAATATACGTTTGTTTTTCGAATCTGAGCTTTGGTTCAAAAGAAAACGTTCTGGTTGATTTGAGTTTTTCTGCAAATTCTAAGGTATACTTGGGTGTAACTCCCCAGGGAAACATCAGATCACAAAATGGGTTGGTTTTTTAGCATTCCCGACTCAGGACACTACTAATATATGTTTGTTTTTCGAATCTGAGCTTTGGTTCAAAAGAAAACGTTCTGGTTGAATTGAGTTTTTCTGCAAATTCTAAGGTATACTTGGGTGTAACTCCCCAGGGAAACATCAGATCACAAAATGGTTTGGTTTTTTAGCATTCCCGACTCAGGACACTACTAATATACGTTTGTTTTTCGAATCTGAGCTTTGGTTCAAAACTAACACGTTCTGGTTCAATTGAGTTTTTCTGCAAATTCTAAGATATACTTGGGTGTAACTCCCCAGGGAAACATCAGATCACAAAATGGAGTGGTTTTTTAGCATTCCCGACTCAGGACACTACTAATATACGTTTGTTTTTCGAATCTGAGCTTTGGTTCAAAACTAACACGTTCTGGTTGAATTGAGTTTTTCTGCAAATTCTAAGATATACTTGGGTGTAACTCCCCAGGAAAACATCAGATCACAAAATGGGTTGGTTTTTTAGCATTCCCGACTCAGGACACTACTAATATATGTTTGTTTTTCGAATCTGAGCTTTGGTTCAAAAGTAACACGTTCTGGTTGAATTGAGTTTTTCTGCAAATTCTAAGATATACTTGGGTGTAACTCCCCAGGGAAACATCAGATCACAAAATGGGTTGGTTTTTTAGCATTCCCGACTCAGGACACTAGTAATATACGTTTGTTTTTCGAATCTGAGCTTTGGTTCAAAAGAAAACGTTCTGGTTGAATTGAGTTTTTCTGCAAATTCTAAGGTATACTTGGGTGTAACTCCCCAGGGAAACATCAGATCACAAAATGGGTTGGTTTTTTAGCATTCCCGACTCAGGACACTACTATATGTTTGTTTTTCGAATCTGAGCTTTGGTTCAAAAGAAAACGTTCTGGTTGAATTGAGTTTTTCTGCAAATTCTAAGGTATACTTGGGTTTAACTCCCCAGGGAAACATCAGATCACAAAATGGGTTGGTTTTTTAGCATTCCCGACTCAGGACACTACTTATATACGTTTTTTTTTCGAATCTGAGCTTTGGTTCAAAAGTAACACGTTCTGGTTGAATTGAGTTTTTCTGCAAATTCTAAGATATACTTGGGTGTAACTCCCCAGGGAAACATCAGATCACAAAATGGGTTGGTTTTTTAGCATTCCCGACTCAGGACACTACTAATATACGTTTGTTTTTCGAATCTGAGCTTTGGTTCAAAAGTAACACGTTCTGGTTGAATTGAGTTTTTCTGCAAATTCTAAGATATACTTGGGTGTAACTCCCCAGGGAAACATCAGATCACAAAATGGGTTGGTTTTTTAGCATTCCCGACTCAGGACACTACTAATATATGTTTGTTTTTCGAATCTGAGCTTTGGTTCAAAAGAAAACGTTCTGGTTGAATTGAGTTTTTCTGCAAATTCTAAGATATACTTGGGTGTAACTCCCCAGGGAAACATCAGATCACAAAATGGGTTGGTTTTTTAGCATTCCCGACTCAGGACACTACTAATATACGTTTGTTTTTCGAATCTGAGCTTTGGTTCAAAACTAACACGTTCTGGTTGAATTTTCTGCAAATTCTAAGATATACTTGGGTTTAACTCCCCAGGGAAACATCAGATCACAAAATGGGTTGGTTTTTTAGCATTCCCGACTCAGGACACTACTTATATACGTTTGTTTTTCGAATCTGGGCTTTGGTTCAAAAGTAACACGTTCTGGTTGAATTGAGTTTTTCTGCAAATTCTAAGATATACTTGGGTGTAACTCCCCAGGGAAACATCAGATCACAAAATGGGTTGGTTTTTTAGCATTCCCGACTCAGGACACTACTATATGTTTGTTTTTCGAATCTGAGCTTTGGTTCAAAAGAAAACGTTCTGGTTGAATTGAGTTTTTCTGCAAATTCTAAGGTATACTTGGGTTTAACTCCCCAGGGAAACATCAGATCACAAAATGGGTTGGTTTTTTAGCATTCCCGACTCAGGACACTACTTATATACGTTTTTTTTTTCGAATCTGAGCTTTGGTTCAAAAGTAACACGTTCTGGTTGAATTGAGTTTTTCTGCAAATTCTAAGATATACTTGGGTGTAACTCCCCAGGGAAACATCAGATCACAAAATGGGTTGGTTTTTTAGCATTCCCGACTCAGGACACTACTAATATACGTTTGTTTTTCGAATCTGAGCTTTGGTTCAAAAGTAACACGTTCTGGTTGAATTGAGTTTTTCTGCAAATTCTAAGATATACTTGGGTGTAATTCCCCAGGGAAACATCAGATCACAAAATGGGTTGGTTTTTTAGCATTCCCGACTCAGGACACTACTAATATATGTTTGTTTTTCGAATCTGAGCTTTGGTTCAAAAGAAAACGTTCTGGTTGAATTGAGTTTTTCTGCAAATTCTAAGGTATACTTGGGTGTAACTCCCCAGGGAAACATCAGATCACAAAATGGGTTGGTTTTTTAGCATTCCCGACTCAGGACACTACTAATATACGTTTGTTTTTCGAATCTGAGCTTTGGTTCAAAACTAACACGTTCTGGTTCAATTGAGTTTTTCTGCAAATTCTAAGATATACTTGGGTGTAACTCCCCAGGGAAACATCAGATCACAAAATGGGTTGGTTTTTTAGCATTCCCGACTCAGGACACTACTAATATACGTTTGTTTTTCGAATCTGAGCTTTGGTTCAAAAGTTACACGTTCTGGTTCAATTGAGTTTTTCTGCAAATTCTAAGGTATACTTGGGTGTAACTCCCCAGGGAAACATCAGATCACAAAATGGGTTGGTTTTTTAGCATTCCCGACTCAGGACACTACTAATATACGTTTGTTTTTCGAATCTGAGCTTTGGTTCAAAACTAACACGTTCTGGTTCAATTGAGTTTTTTTGCAAATTCTAAGATATACTTGGGTGTAACTCCCCAGGGAAACATCAGATCACAAAATGGGTTGGTTTTTTAGCATTCCCGACTCAGGACACTACTAATATACGTTTGTTTTTCGAATCTGAGCTTTGGTTCAAAAGTTACACGTTCTGGTTCAATTGAGTTTTTCTGCAAATTCTAAGATATACTTGGGTTTAACTCCCAAGGGGAACATCAGATCACAAAATGGGTTGGTTTTTTAGCATTCCCGACTCAGGACACTACTAATATATGTTTGTTTTTCGAATCTGAGCTTTGGTTCAAAAGAAAACGTTCTGGTTGAATTGAGTTTTTCTGCAAATTCTAAGGTATACTTGGGTGTAACTCCCCAGGGAAACATCAGATCACAAAATGGTTTGGTTTTTTAGCATTCCCGACTCAGGACACTACTAATATACGTTTGTTTTTCGAATCTGAGCTTTGGTTCAAAACTAACACGTTCTGGTTCAATTGAGTTTTTCTGCAAATTCTAAGATATACTTGGGTGTAACTCCCCAGGGAAACATCAGATCACAAAATGGAGTGGTTTTTTAGCATTCCCGACTCAGGACACTACTAATATACGTTTGTTTTTCGAATCTGAGCTTTGGTTCAAAAGTAACACGTTCTGGTTGAATTGAGTTTTTCTGCAAATTCTAAGATATACTTGGGTGTAACTCCCCAGGAAAACATCAGATCACAAAATGGGTTGGTTTTTTAGCATTCCCGACTCAGGACACTACTAATATATGTTTGTTTTTCGAATCTGAGCTTTGGTTCAAAAGTAACACGTTCTGGTTGAATTGAGTTTTTCTGCAAATTCTAAGATATACTTGGGTGTAACTCCCCAGGGAAACATCAGATCACAAAATGGGTTGGTTTTTTAGCATTCCCGACTCAGGACACTAGTAATATACGTTTGTTTTTCGAATCTGAGCTTTGGTTCAAAAGAAAACGTTCTGGTTGAATTGAGTTTTTCTGCAAATTCTAAGGTATACTTGGGTGTAACTCCCCAGGGAAACATCAGATCACAAAATGGGTTGGTTTTTTAGCATTCCCGACTCAGGACACTACTAATATACGTTTGTTTTTCGAATCTGAGCTTTGGTTCAAAAGAAAACGTTCTGGTTGATTTGAGTTTTTCTGCAAATTCTAAGGTATACTTGGGTGTAACTCCCCAGGGAAACATCAGATCACAAAATGGGTTGGTTTTTTAGCATTCCCGACTCAGGACACTACTAATATATGTTTGTTTTTCGAATCTGAGCTTTGGTTCAAAAGAAAACGTTCTGGTTGAATTGAGTTTTTCTGCAAATTCTAAGGTATACTTGGGTGTAACTCCCCAGGGAAACATCAGATCACAAAATGGTTTGGTTTTTTAGCATTCCCGACTCAGGACACTACTAATATACGTTTGTTTTTCGAATCTGAGCTTTGGTTCAAAACTAACACGTTCTGGTTCAATTGAGTTTTTCTGCAAATTCTAAGATATACTTGGGTGTAACTCCCCAGGGAAACATCAGATCACAAAATGGAGTGGTTTTTTAGCATTCCCGACTCAGGACACTACTAATATACGTTTGTTTTTCGAATCTGAGCTTTGGTTCAAAACTAACACGTTCTGGTTGAATTGAGTTTTTCTGCAAATTCTAAGATATACTTGGGTGTAACTCCCCAGGAAAACATCAGATCACAAAATGGGTTGGTTTTTTAGCATTCCCGACTCAGGACACTACTAATATATGTTTGTTTTTCGAATCTGAGCTTTGGTTCAAAAGTAACACGTTCTGGTTGAATTGAGTTTTTCTGCAAATTCTAAGATATACTTGGGTGTAACTCCCCAGGGAAACATCAGATCACAAAATGGGTTGGTTTTTTAGCATTCCCGACTCAGGACACTAGTAATATACGTTTGTTTTTCGAATCTGAGCTTTGGTTCAAAAGAAAACGTTCTGGTTGAATTGAGTTTTTCTGCAAATTCTAAGGTATACTTGGGTGTAACTCCCCAGGGAAACATCAGATCACAAAATGGGTTGGTTTTTTAGCATTCCCGACTCAGGACACTACTAATATACGTTTGTTTTTCGAATCTGAGCTTTGGTTCAAAAGAAAACGTTCTGGTTGATTTGAGTTTTTCTGCAAATTCTAAGGTATACTTGGGTGTAACTCCCCAGGGAAACATCAGATCACAAAATGGGTTGGTTCTTTAGCATTCCCGACTCAGGACACTACTAATATACGTTTGTTTTTCGAATCTGAGCTTTGGTTCAAAAGTAACACGTTCTGGTTCAATTGAGTTTTTCTGCAAATTCTAAGATATACTTGGGTGTAACTCCCCAGGGAAACATCAGATCACAAAATGGAGTGGTTTTTTAGCATTCCCGACTCAGGACACTACTAATATACGTTTGTTTTTCGAATCTGAGCTTTAGTTCAAAAGTAACATGTTCTGGTTCAATTGAGTTTTTCTGCAAATTCTAAGATATACTTGGGTGTAACTCCCCAGGGAAACATCAGATCACAAAATGGGTTGGTTTTTTAGCATTCCCGACTCAGGACACTACTAATATACGTTTGTTTTTCGAATCTGAGCTTTGGTTCAAAAGTTACACGTTCTGGTTCAATTGAGTTTTTCTGCAAATTCTAAGATATACTTGGGTGTAACTCCCCAGGGAAACATCAGATCACAAAATGGGTTGGTTTTTTAGCATTCCCGACTCAGGACACTACTAATATACGTTTGTTTTTCGAATCTGAGCTTTGGTTCAAAACTAACACGTTCTGGTTGAATTGAGTTTTTCTGCAAATTCTAAGATATACTTGGGTGTAACTCCCCAGGGAAACATCAGATCACAAAATGGGTTGGTTTTTTAGCATTCCCGACTCAGGACACTACTAATATATGTTTGATTTTCGAATCTGAGCTTTGGTTCAAAAGAAAACGTTCTGGTTGAATTGAGTTTTTCTGCAAATTCTAAGATATACTTGGGTGTAACTCCCCAGGGAAACATCAGATCACAAAATGGGTTGGTTTTTTAGCATTCCTGACTCAGGACACTACTAATATACATTTGTTTTTCGAACCTGAGCTTTGGTTCAAAAGTAACACGTTCTGGTTCAATTGAGTTTTTCTGCAAATTCTAAGATATACTTGGGTGTAACTCCCCAGGGAAACATCAGATCACAAAATGGGTTGCTTTTTTAGCATTCCCGACTCAGGACACTACTTATATACGTTTGTTTTTCGAATCTGGGCTTTGGTTCAAAAGTAACACGTTCTGGTTGAATTGAGTTTTTCTGCAAATTCTAAGATATACTTGGGTTTAACTCCCCAGGGAAACATCAGATCACAAAATGGGTTGGTTTTGTAGCATTCCCGACTCAGGACACTACTAATATACGTTTGTTTTTCGAATCTGAGCTTTAGTTCAAAAGTAACATGTTCTGGTTCAATTGAGTTTTTCTGCAAATTCTAAGATATACTTGGGTGTAACTCCCCAGGGAAACATCAGATCACAAAATGGCTTGGTTTTTTAGCATTCCCGACTCAGGACACTACTAATATACGTTTGTTTTTCGAATCTGAGCTTTGGTTCAAAAGTAACACGTTCTGGTTCAATTGAGTTTTTCTGCAAATTCTAAGATATACTTGGGTGTAACTCCCCAGGGAAACATCAGATCACAAAATGGGTTGGTTTTTTAGCATTCCCGACTCAGGACACTAGTAATATACGTTTGTTTTTCGAATCTGAGCTTTGGTTCAAAAGAAAACGTTCTGGTTGAATTGAGTTTTTCTGCAAATTCTAAGGTATACTTGGGTGTAACTCTCCAGGGAAACATCAGATCACAAAATGGGTTGGTTTTTTAGCATTCCCGACTCAGGACACTACTAATATACGTTTGTTTTTCGAATCTGAGCTTTGGTTCAAAAGTAACACGTTCTGGTTCAATTGAGTTTTTCTGCAAATTCTAAGATATACTTGGGTTTAACTCCCCAGGGAAACATCAGATCACAAAATGGGTTGGTTTTTTAGCATTCCCGACTCAGGACACTACTAATATACGTTTGTTTTTCGAATCTGAGCTTTGGTTCAAAAGAAAACGTTCTGGTTGAATTGAGTTTTTCTGCAAATTCTAAGGTATACTTGGGTGTAACTCCCCAGGGAAACATCAGATCACAAAATGGGTTGGTTTTTTAGCATTCCCGACTCAGGACACTACTAATATACGTTTGTTTTTCGAATCTGAGCTTTGGTTCAAAACTAACACGTTCTGGTTCAATTGAGTTTTTCTGCAAATTCTAAGATATACTTGGGTGTAACTCCCCAGGGAAACATCAGATCACAAAATGGGTTGGTTTTTTAGCATTCCCGACTCAGGACACTACTAATATACGTTTGTTTTTCGAATCTGAGCTTTGGTTCAAAAGTTACACGTTCTGGTTCAATTGAGTTTTTCTGCAAATTCTAAGGTATACTTGGGTGTAACTCCCCAGGGAAACATCAGATCACAAAATGGGTTGGTTTTTTAGCATTCCCGACTCAGGACACTACTAATATAGGTTTGTTTTTCGAATCTGAGCTTTGGTTCAAAACTAACACGTTCTGGTTCAATTGAGTTTTTCTGCAAATTCTAAGATATACTTGGGTGTAACTCCCCAGGGAAACATCAGATCACAAAATGGGTTGGTTTTTTAGCATTCCCGACTCAGGACACTACTAATATACGTTTGTTTTTCGAATCTGAGTTTTGGTTCAAAAGTTACACGTTCTGGTTCAATTGAGTTTTTCTGCAAATTCTAAGATATACTTGGGTTTAACTCCCCAGGGAAACATCAGATCACAAAATGGGTTGGTTTTTTAGCATTCCCGACTCAGGACACTACTAATATATGTTTGTTTTTCGAATCTGAGCTTTGGTTCAAAAGAAAACGTTCTGGTTGAATTGAGTTTTTCTGCAAATTCTAAGGTATACTTGGGTGTAACTCCCCAGGGAAACATCAGATCACAAAATGGTTTGGTTTTTTAGCATTCCCGACTCAGGACACTACTAATATACGTTTGTTTTTCGAATCTGAGCTTTGGTTCAAAACTAACACGTTCTGGTTCAATTGAGTTTTTCTGCAAATTCTAAGATATACTTGGGTGTAACTCCCCAGGGAAACATCAGATCACAAAATGGAGTGGTTTTTTAGCATTCCCGACTCAGGACACTACTAATATACGTTTGTTTTTCGAATCTGAGCTTTAGTTCAAAAGTAACATGTTCTGGTTCAATTGAGTTTTTCTGCAAATTCTAAGATATACTTGGGTGTAACTCCCCAGGGAAACATCAGATCACAAAATGGCTTGGTTTTTTAGCATTCCCGACTCAGGACACTACTAATATATGTTTGTTTTTCGAATCTGAGCTTTGGTTCAAAACTAACACGTTCTGGTTGAATTGAGTTTTTCTGCAAATTCTAAGATATACTTGGGTGTAACTCCCCAGGGAAACATCAGATCACAAAATGGGTTGGTTTTTTAGCATTCCCGACTCAGGACACTACTAATATACGTTTGTTTTTCGAATCTGAGCTTTGGTTCAAAAGTTACACGTTCTGGTTCAATTGAGTTTTTCTGCAAATTCTAAGATATACTTGGGTGTAACTCCCCAGGGAAACATCAGATCACAAAATGGAGTGGTTTTTTAGCATTCCCGACTCAGGACACTACTAATATACGTTTGTTTTTCGAATCTGAGCTTTAGTTCAAAAGTAACATGTTCTGGTTCAATTGAGTTTTTCTGCAAATTCTAAGGTATACTTGGGTGTAACTCCCCAGGGAAACATCAGATCACAAAATGGGTTGGTTCTTTAGCATTCCCGACTCAGGACACTACTAATATACGTTTGTTTTTCGAATCTGAGCTTTGGTTCAAAAGTAACACGTTCTGGTTCAATTGAGTTTTTCTGCAAATTCTAAGATATACTTGGGTGTAACTCCCCAGGGAAACATCAGATCACAAAATGGAGTGGTTTTTTAGCATTCCCGACTCAGGACACTACTAATATACGTTTGTTTTTCGAATCTGAGCTTTAGTTCAAAAGTAACATGTTCTGGTTCAATTGAGTTTTTCTGCAAATTCTAAGATATACTTGGGTGTAACTCCCCAGGGAAACATCAGATCACAAAATGGCTTGGTTTTTTAGCATTCCCGACTCAGGACACTACTAATATACGTTTGTTTTTCGAATCTGAGCTTTAGTTCAAAAGTAACATGTTCTGGTTCAATTGAGTTTTTCTGCAAATTCTAAGATATACTTGGGTGTAACTCCCCAGGGAAACATCAGATCACAAAATGGCTTGGTTTTTTAGCATTCCCGACTCAGGACACTACTAATATATGTTTGTTTTTCGAATCTGAGCTTTGGTTCAAAACTAACACGTTCTGGTTGAATTGAGTTTTTCTGCAAATTCTAAGATATACTTGGGTGTAACTCCCCAGGGAAACATCAGATCACAAAATGGGTTGGTTTTTTAGCATTCCCGACTCAGGACACTACTAATATACGTTTGTTTTTCGAATCTGAGCTTTGGTTCAAAAGTTACACGTTCTGGTTCAATTGAGTTTTTGTGCAAATTCTAAGATATACTTGGGTGTAACTCCCCAGGGAAACATCAGATCACAAAATGGAGTGGTTTTTTAGCATTCCCGACTCAGGACACTACTAATATACGTTTGTTTTTCGAATCTGAGCTTTAGTTCAAAAGTAACATGTTCTGGTTCAATTGAGTTTTTCTGCAAATTCTAAGATATACTTGGGTGTAACTCCCCAGGGAAACATCAGATCACAAAATGGGTTGGTTTTTTAGCATTCCCGACTCAGGACACTACTAATATACGTTTGATTTTCGAATCTGAGCTTTGGTTCAAAAGAAAACATTCTGGTTAAATTGAGTTTTTCTGCAAATTCTAAGATATACTTGGGTGTAACTCCCCAGGGAAACATCAGATCACAAAATGGGTTGGTTTTTTAGCATTCCCGACTCAGGACACTACTAATATACATTTGTTTTTCGAACCTGAGCTTTGGTTCAAAAGTAACACGTTCTGGTTCAATTGAGTTTTTCTGCAAATTCTAAGATATACTTGGGTGTAACTCCCCAGGGAAACATCAGATCACAAAATGGGTTGCTTTTTTAGCATTCCCGACTCAGGACACTACTTATATACGTTTGTTTTTCGAATCTGGGCTTTGGTTCAAAAGTAACACGTTCTGGTTGAATTGAGTTTTTCTGCAAATTCTAAGATATACTTGGGGGTAACTCCCCAGGGAAACATCAGATCACAAAATGGGTTGGTTTTTTAGCATTCCCGACTCAGGACACTACTAATATATGTTTGTTTTTCGAATCTGAGCTTTGGTTCAAAACAAAACGTTCTGGTTGAATTGAGTTTTTCTGCAAATTCTAAGGTATACTTGGGTGTAACTCCCCAGGGAAACATCAGATCACAAAATGGGTTGGTTTTTTAGCATTCCCAACTCAGGACACTACTAATATACGTTTGTTTTTCGAATCTGAGCTTTGGTTCAAAAGTAACACGTTCTGGTTGAATTGAGTTTTTCTGCAAATTCTAAGATATACTTGGGTGTAACTCCCCAGGGAAACATCAGATCACAAAATGGGTTGGTTTTTTAGCATTCCCGACTCAGGACACTACTAATATACGTTTGTTTTTCGAATCTGAGCTTTGGTTCAAAAGTAACACGTTCTGGTTCAATTGAGTTTTTCTGCAAATTCTAAGATATACTTGGATGTAACTCCCCAGGGAAACATCAGATCACAAAATTGGTTGGTTTTTTAGCATTCCCGACTCAGGACACTACTAATATACGTTTGTTTTTCGAATCTGAGCTTTGGTTCAAAAGTAACACGTTCTGGTTGAATTGAGTTTTTCTGCAAATTCTAAGATATACTTGGGTTTAACTCCCCAGGGAAACATCAGATCACAAAATGGGTTAGTTTTTTAGCATTCCCGACTCAGGACACTACTTATATACGTTTGTTTTTCGAATCTGGGCTTTGGTTCAAAAGTAACACGTTCTGGTTGAATTGAGTTTTTCTGCAAATTCTAAGATATACTTGGGGGTAACTCCCCAGGGAAACATCAGATCACAAAATGGGTTGGTTTTTTAGCATTCCCGACTCAGGACACTACTAATATATGTTTGTTTTTCGAATCTGAGCTTTGGTTCAAAAGAAAACGTTCTGTTTGAATTGAGTGTTTCTGCAAATTCTAAGGTATACTTGGGTGTAACTCCCCAGGGAAACATCAGATCACAAAATTGAGTGGTTTTTTAGCATTTCCGACTCAGGACACTACTAATATACGTTTGTTTTTCGAATCTGAGCTTTGGTTCAAAACTAACACGTTCTGGTTGAATTGAGTTTTTCTGCAAATTCTAAGATATACTTGGGTGTAACTCCCCAGGGAAACATCAGATCACAAAACGGGTTGGTTTTTTAGCATTCCCGACTCAGGACACTACTAATATACGTTTGTTTTTCGAATCTGAGCTTTGGTTCAAAAGTAACACGTTCTGGTTGAATTTTCTGCAAATTCTAAGATATACTTGGGTTTAACTCCCCAGGGAAACATCAGATCACAAAATGGGTTGGTTTTTTAGCATTCCCGACTCAGGACACTACTTATATACGTTTGTTTTTCGAATCTGGGCTTTGGTTCAAAAGTAACACGTTCTGGTTGAATTGAGTTTTTCTGCAAATTCTAAGATATACTTGGGTGTAACTCCCCAGGGAAACATCAGATCACAAAATGGGTTGGTTTTTTAGCATTCCCGACTCAGGACACTACTTATATATGTTTTTTTTTCGAATCTGAGCTTTGGTTCAAAAGTAACACGTTCTGGTTGAATTGAGTTTTTCTGCAAATTCTAAGATATACTTGGGTGTAACTCCCCAGGGAAACATCAGATCACAAAATGGGTTGGTTTTTTAGCATTCCCGCCTCAGGACACTACTAATATATGTTTGTTTTTCGAATCTGAGCTTTGGTTCAAAAGTAACACGTTCTGGTTCAATTGAGTTTTTCTGCAAATTCTAAGATATACTTGGATGTAACTCCCCAGGGAAACATCAGATCACAAAATTGGTTGGTTTTTTAGCATTCCCGACTCAGGACACTACTAATATACGTTTGTTTTTCGAATCTGAGCTTTGGTTCAAAAGTAATACGTTCTGGTTGAATTGAGTTTTTCTGCAAATTCTAAGATATACTTGGGTTTAACTCCCCAGGGAAACATCAGATCACAAAATGGGTTAGTTTTTTAGCATTCCCGACTCAGGACACTACTTATATACGTTTGTTTTTCGAATCTGGGCTTTGGTTCAAAAGTAACACGTTCTGGTTGAATTTTCTGCAAATTCTAAGATATACTTGGGGGTAACTCCCCAGGGAAACATCAGATCACAAAATGGCTTGGTTTTTTAGCATTCCCGACTCAGGACACTACTAATATGTGTTTGTTTTTCGAATCTGAGCTTTGGTTCAAAACTAACACGTTCTGGTTGAATTGAGTTTTTCTGCAAATTCTAAGATATACTTGGGTGTAACTCCCCAGGGAAACATCAGATCACAAAATGGGTTGGTTTTTTAGCATTCCCGACTCAGGACACTACTAATATACGTTTGTTTTTCGAATCTGAGCTTTGGTTCAAAAGTTACACGTTCTGGTTCAATTGAGTTTTTGTGCAAATTCTAAGATATACTTGGGTGTAACTCCCCAGGGAAACATCAGATCACAAAATGGAGTGGTTTTTTAGCATTCCCGACTCAGGACACTACTAATATACGTTTGTTTTTCGAATCTGAGCTTTAGTTCAAAAGTAACATGTTCTGGTTCAATTGAGTTTTTCTGCAAATTCTAAGATATACTTGGGTGTAACTCCCCAGGGAAACATCAGATCACAAAATGGGTTGGTTTTTTAGCATTCCCGACTCAGGACACTACTAATATACGTTTGTTTTTCGAATCTGAGCTTTGGTTCAAAAGTTACACGTTCTGGTTCAATTGAGTTTTTCTGCAAATTCTAAGATATACTTGGGTGTAACTCCCCAGGGAAACATCAGATCACAAAATGGGTTGGTTTTTTAGCATTCCCGACTCAGGACACTACTAATATACGTTTGATTTTCGAATCTGAGCTTTGGTTCAAAAGAAAACATTCTGGTTGAATTGAGTTTTTCTGCAAATTCTAAGATATACTTGGGTGTAACTCCCCAGGGAAACATCAGATCACAAAATGGGTTGGTTTTTTAGCATTCCCGACTCAGGACACTACTAATATACATTTGTTTTTCGAACCTGAGCTTTGGTTCAAAAGTAACACGTTCTGGTTCAATTGAGTTTTTCTGCAAATTCTAAGATATACTTGGGTGTAACTCCCCAGGGAAACATCAGATCACAAAATGGGTTGCTTTTTTAGCATTCCCGACTCAGGACACTACTTATATACGTTTGTTTTTCGAATCTGGGCTTTGGTTCAAAAGTAACACGTTCTGGTTGAATTGAGTTTTTCTGCAAATTCTAAGATATACTTGGGGGTAACTCCCCAGGGAAACATCAGATCACAAAATGGGTTGGTTTTTTAGCATTCCCGACTCAGGACACTACTAATATATGTTTGTTTTTCGAATCTGAGCTTTGGTTCAAAACAAAACGTTCTGGTTGAATTGAGTTTTTCTGCAAATTCTAAGGTATACTTGGGTGTAACTCCCCAGGGAAACATCAGATCACAAAATGGGTTGGTTTTTTAGCATTCCCAACTCAGGACACTACTAATATACGTTTGTTTTTCGAATCTGAGCTTTGGTTCAAAAGTAACACGTTCTGGTTGAATTGAGTTTTTCTGCAAATTCTAAGATATACTTGGGTGTAACTCCCCAGGGAAACATCAGATCACAAAATGGGTTGGTTTTTTAGCATTCCCGACTCAGGACACTACTAATATACGTTTGTTTTTCGAATCTGAGCTTTGGTTCAAAAGTAACACGTTCTGGTTCAATTGAGTTTTTCTGCAAATTCTAAGATATACTTGGATGTAACTCCCCAGGGAAACATCAGATCACAAAATTGGTTGGTTTTTTAGCATTCCCGACTCAGGACACTACTAATATACGTTTGTTTTTCGAATCTGAGCTTTGGTTCAAAAGTAACACGTTCTGGTTGAATTGAGTTTTTCTGCAAATTCTAAGATATACTTGGGTTTAACTCCCCAGGGAAACATCAGATCACAAAATGGGTTAGTTTTTTAGCATTCCCGACTCAGGACACTACTTATATACGTTTGTTTTTCGAATCTGGGCTTTGGTTCAAAAGTAACACGTTCTGGTTGAATTGAGTTTTTCTGCAAATTCTAAGATATACTTGGGGGTAACTCCCCAGGGAAACATCAGATCACAAAATGGGTTGGTTTTTTAGCATTCCCGACTCAGGACACTACTAATATATGTTTGTTTTTCGAATCTGAGCTTTGGTTCAAAAGAAAACGTTCTGTTTGAATTGAGTGTTTCTGCAAATTCTAAGGTATACTTGGGTGTAACTCCCCAGGGAAACATCAGATCACAAAATTGAGTGGTTTTTTAGCATTCCCGACTCAGGACACTACTAATATACGTTTGTTTTTCGAATCTGAGCTTTGGTTCAAAACTAACACGTTCTGGTTGAATTGAGTTTTTCTGCAAATTCTAAGATATACTTGGGTGTAACTCCCCAGGGAAACATCAGATCACAAAACGGGTTGGTTTTTTAGCATTCCCGACTCAGGACACTACTAATATACGTTTGTTTTTCGAATCTGAGCTTTGGTTCAAAAGTAACACGTTCTGGTTGAATTTTCTGCAAATTCTAAGATATACTTGGGTTTAACTCCCCAGGGAAACATCAGATCACAAAATGGGTTGGTTTTTTAGCATTCCCGACTCAGGACACTACTTATATACGTTTGTTTTTCGAATCTGGGCTTTGGTTCAAAAGTAACACGTTCTGGTTGAATTGAGTTTTTCTGCAAATTCTAAGATATACTTGGGTGTAACTCCCCAGGGAAACATCAGATCACAAAATGGGTTGGTTTTTTAGCATTCCCGACTCAGGACACTACTTATATATGTTTTTTTTTTCGAATCTGAGCTTTGGTTCAAAAGTAACACGTTCTGGTTGAATTGAGTTTTTCTGCAAATTCTAAGATATACTTGGGTGTAACTCCCCAGGGAAACATCAGATCACAAAATGGGTTGGTTTTTTAGCATTCCCGCCTCAGGACACTACTAATATATGTTTGTTTTTCGAATCTGAGCTTTGGTTCAAAAGTAACACGTTCTGGTTCAATTGAGTTTTTCTGCAAATTCTAAGATATACTTGGATGTAACTCCCCAGGGAAACATCAGATCACAAAATTGGTTGGTTTTTTAGCATTCCCGACTCAGGACACTACTAATATACGTTTGTTTTTCGAATCTGAGCTTTGGTTCAAAAGTAACACGTTCTGGTTGAATTGAGTTTTTCTGCAAATTCTAAGATATACTTGGGTTTAACTCCCCAGGGAAACATCAGATCACAAAATGGGTTAGTTTTTTAGCATTCCCGACTCAGGACACTACTTATATACGTTTGTTTTTCGAATCTGGGCTTTGGTTCAAAAGTAACACGTTCTGGTTGAATTGAGTTTTTCTGCAAATTCTAAGATATACTTGGGGGTAACTCCCCAGGGAAACATCAGATCACAAAATGGGTTGGTTTTTTAGCATTCCCGACTCAGGACACTACTAATATATGTTTGTTTTTCGAATCTGAGCTTTGGTTCAAAAGAAAACGTTCTGTTTGAATTGAGTGTTTCTGCAAATTCTAAGGTATACTTGGGTGTAACTCCACAGGGAAACATCAGATCACAAAATTGAGTGGTTTTTTAGCATTCCCGACTCAGGACACTACTAATATACGTTTGTTTTTCGAATCTGAGCTTTGGTTCAAAACTAACACGTTCTGGTTGAATTGAGTTTTTCTGCAAATTCTAAGATATACTTGGGTGTAACTCCCCAGGGAAACATCAGATCACAAAATGGGTTGGTTTTTTAGCATTCCCAACTCAGGACACTACTAATATACGTTTGTTTTTCGAATCTGAGCTTTGGTTCAAAAGTAACACGTTCTGGTTGAATTTTCTGCAAATTCTAAGATATACTTGGGTTTAACTCCCCAGGGAAACATCAGATCACAAAATGGGTTGGTTTTTTAGCATTCCCGACTCAGGACACTACTTATATACGTTTGTTTTTCGAATCTGGGCTTTGGTTCAAAAGTAACACGTTCTGGTTGAATTGAGTTTTTCTGCAAATTCTAAGATATACTTGGGTGTAACTCCCCAGGGAAACATCAGATCACAAAATGGGTTGGTTTTTTAGCATTCCCGACTCAGGACACTACTATATGTTTGTTTTTCGAATCTGAGCTTTGGTTCAAAAGAAAACGTTCTGGTTCAATTGAGTTTTTCTGCAAATTCTAAGGTATACTTGGGTTTAACTCCCCAGGGAAACATCAGATCACAAAATGGGTTGGTTTTTTAGCATTCCCGACTCAGGACACTACTTATATACGTTTTTTTTTCGAATCTGAGCTTTGGTTCAAAAGTAACACGTTCTGGTTGAATTGAGTTTTTCTGCAAATTCTAAGATATACTTGGGTGTAACTCCCCAGGGAAACATCAGATCACAAAATGGGTTGGTTTTTTAGCATTCCCGCCTCAGGACACTACTAATATATGTTTGTTTTTCGAATCTGAGCTTTGGTTCAAAAGTTACACGTTCTGGTTCAATTGAGTTTTTCTGCAAATTCTAAGATATACTTGGGTTTAACTCCCCAGGGAAACATCAGATCACAAAATGGGTTGGTTTTTTAGCATTCCCGACTCAGGACACTACTAATATACGTTTGTTTTTCGAATCTGAGCTTTGGTTCAAAAGTTACACGTTCTGGTTCAATTGAGTTTTTCTGCAAATTCTAAGATATACTTGGGTGTAACTCCCCAGGGAAACATCAGATCACAAAATGGGTTGGTTTTTTAGCATTCCCGACTCAGGACACTACTAATATACGTTTGTTTTTCGAATCTGAGCTTTAGTTCAAAAGTTACACGTTCTGGTTCAATTGATTTTTTCTGCAAATTCTAAGATATACTTGGGTGTAACTCCCCAGGGAAACATCAGTTCACAAAATGGGTTGGTTTTTTAGCATTCCCGACTCAGGACACTACTAATATACGTTTGTTTTTCGAATCTGAGCTTTGGTTCAAAAGTTACACGTTCTGGTTCAATTGAGTTTTTCTGCAAATTCTAAGATATACTTGGGTGTAACTCCCCAGGGAAACATCAGATCACAAAATGGGTTGGTTTTTTAGCATTCCCGACTCAGGACACTACTAATATACGTTTGTTTTTCGAATCTGAGCTTTGGTTCAAAAGTAACACGTTCTGGTTGAATTGAGTTTTTCTGCAAATTCTAAGATATACTTGGGTGTAACTCCCCAGGGAAACATCAGATCACAAAATGGGTTGGTTTTTTAGCATTCCCGACTCAGGACACTACTAATATATGTTTGTTTTTCGAATCTGAGCTTTGGTTCAAAAGAAAACGTTCTGGTTGAATTGAGTTTTTCTGCAAATTCTAAGGTATACTTGGGTGTAACTCCCCAGGGAAACATCAGATCACAAAATGGGTTGGTTTTTTAGCATTCCCGACTCAGGACACTACTAATATACGTTTGTTTTTCGAATCTGAGCTTTGGTTCAAAACTAACACGTTCTGGTTCAATTGAGTTTTTCTGCAAATACTAAGATATACTTGGGTGTAACTCCCCAGGGAAACATCAGATCACAAAATGGGTTGGTTTTTTAGCATTCCCGACTCAGGACACTACTAATATACGTTTGTTTTTCGAATCTGAGCTTTGGTTCAAAAGTTACACGTTCTGGTTCAATTGAGTTTTTCTGCAAATTCTAAGGTATACTTGGGTGTAACTCCCCAGGGAAACATCAGATCACAAAATGGGTTGGTTTTTTAGCATTCCCGACTCAGGACACTACTAATATACGTTTGTTTTTCGAATCTGAGCTTTGGTTCAAAACTAACACGTTCTGGTTCAATTGAGTTTTTCTGCAAATTCTAAGATATACTTGGGTGTAACTCCCCAGGGAAACATCAGATCACAAAATGGGTTGGTTTTTTAGCATTCCCGACTCAGGACACTACTAATATACGTTTGTTTTTCGAATCTGAGCTTTGGTTCAAAAGTTACACGTTCTGGTTCAATTGAGTTTTTCTGCAAATTCTAAGATATACTTGGGTTTAACTCCCCAGGGAAACATCAGATCACAAAATGGGTTGGTTTTTTAGCATTCCCGACTCAGGACACTACTAATATATGTTTGTTTTTCGAATCTGAGCTTTGGTTCAAAAGAAAACGTTCTGGTTGAATTGAGTTTTTCTGCAAATTCTAAGGTATACTTGGGTGTAACTCCCCAGGGAAACATCAGATCACAAAATGGTTTGGTTTTTTAGCATTCCCGACTCAGGACACTACTAATATACGTTTGTTTTTCGAATCTGAGCTTTGGTTCAAAACTAACACGTTCTGGTTCAATTGAGTTTTTCTGCAAATTCTAAGATATACTTGGGTGTAACTCCCCAGGGAAACATCAGATCACAAAATGGAGTGGTTTTTTAGCATTCCCGACTCAGGACACTACTAATATACGTTTGTTTTTCGAATCTGAGCTTTAGTTCAAAAGTAACATGTTCTGGTTCAATTGAGTTTTTCTGCAAATTCTAAGATATACTTGGGTGTAACTCCCCAGGGAAACATCAGATCACAAAATGGCTTGGTTTTTTAGCATTCCCGACTCAGGACACTACTAATATACGTTTGTTTTTCGAATCTGAGCTTTGGTTCAAAACTAACACGTTCTGGTTGAATTGAGTTTTTCTGCAAATTCTAAGATATACTTGGGTGTAACTCCCCAGGAAAACATCAGATCACAAAATGGGTTGGTTTTTTAGCATTCCCGACTCAGGACACTACTAATATATGTTTGTTTTTCGAATCTGGGCTTTGGTTCAAAAGTAACACGTTCTGGTTGAATTGAGTTTTTCTGCAAATTCTAAGATATACTTGGGTGTAACTCCCCAGGGAAACATCAGATCACAAAATGGGTTGGTTTTTTAGCATTCCCGACTCAGGACACTACTAATATATGTTTGTTTTTCGAATCTGAGCTTTGGTTCAAAAGAAAACGTTCTGGTTGAATTGAGTTTTTCTGCAAATTCTAAGGTATACTTGGGTGTAACTCTCCAGGGAAACATCAGATCACAAAATGGGTTGGTTTTTTAGCATTCCCGACTCAGGACACTACTAATATACGTTTGTTTTTCGAATCTGAGCTTTGGTTCAAAAGTAACACGTTCTGGTTCAATTGAGTTTTTCTGCAAATTCTAAGATATACTTGGGTTTAACTCCCCAGGGAAACATCAGATCACAAAATGGGTTGGTTTTTTAGCATTCCCGACTCAGGACACTACTAATATATGTTTGTTTTTCGAATCTGAGCTTTGGTTCAAAAGAAAACGTTCTGGTTCAATTGAGTTTTTCTGCAAATTCTAAGATATACTTGGGTGTAACTCCCCAGGGAAACATCAGTTCACAAAATGGGTTGGTTTTTTAGCATTCCCGACTCAGGACACTACTAATATACGTTTGTTTTTCGAATCTGAGCTTTGGTTCAAAAGTTACACGTTCTGGTTCAATTGAGTTTTTCTGCAAATTCTAAGATATACTTGGGTGTAACTCCCCAGGGAAACATCAGATCACAAAATGGGTTGGTTTTTTAGCATTCCCGACTCAGGACACTACTAATATACGTTTGTTTTTCGAATCTGAGCTTTGGTTCAAAAGTAACACGTTCTGGTTGAATTGAGTTTTTCTGCAAATTCTAAGATATACTTGGGTGTAACTCCCCAGGGAAACATCAGATCACAAAATGGGTTGGTTTTTTAGCATTCCCGACTCAGGACACTACTAATATATGTTTGTTTTTCGAATCTGAGCTTTGGTTCAAAAGAAAACGTTCTGGTTGAATTGAGTTTTTCTGCAAATTCTAAGGTATACTTGGGTGTAACTCCCCAGGGAAACATCAGATCACAAAATGGGTTGGTTTTTTAGCATTCCCGACTCAGGACACTACTAATATACGTTTGTTTTTCGAATCTGAGCTTTGGTTCAAAACTAACACGTTCTGGTTCAATTGAGTTTTTCTGCAAATACTAAGATATACTTGGGTGTAACTCCCCAGGGAAACATCAGATCACAAAATGGGTTGGTTTTTTAGCATTCCCGACTCAGGACACTACTAATATACGTTTGTTTTTCGAATCTGAGCTTTGGTTCAAAAGTTACACGTTCTGGTTCAATTGAGTTTTTCTGCAAATTCTAAGGTATACTTGGGTGTAACTCCCCAGGGAAACATCAGATCACAAAATGGGTTGGTTTTTTAGCATTCCCGACTCAGGACACTACTAATATACGTTTGTTTTTCGAATCTGAGCTTTGGTTCAAAACTAACACGTTCTGGTTCAATTGAGTTTTTCTGCAAATTCTAAGATATACTTGGGTGTAACTCCCCAGGGAAACATCAGATCACAAAATGGGTTGGTTTTTTAGCATTCCCGACTCAGGACACTACTAATATACGTTTGTTTTTCGAATCTGAGCTTTGGTTCAAAAGTTACACGTTCTGGTTCAATTGAGTTTTTCTGCAAATTCTAAGATATACTTGGGTTTAACTCCCCAGGGAAACATCAGATCACAAAATGGGTTGGTTTTTTAGCATTCCCGACTCAGGACACTACTAATATATGTTTGTTTTTCGAATCTGAGCTTTGGTTCAAAAGAAAACGTTCTGGTTGAATTGAGTTTTTCTGCAAATTCTAAGGTATACTTGGGTGTAACTCCCCAGGGAAACATCAGATCACAAAATGGTTTGGTTTTTTAGCATTCCCGACTCAGGACACTACTAATATACGTTTGTTTTTCGAATCTGAGCTTTGGTTCAAAACTAACACGTTCTGGTTCAATTGAGTTTTTCTGCAAATTCTAAGATATACTTGGGTGTAACTCCCCAGGGAAACATCAGATCACAAAATGGAGTGGTTTTTTAGCATTCCCGACTCAGGACACTACTAATATACGTTTGTTTTTCGAATCTGAGCTTTAGTTCAAAAGTAACATGTTCTGGTTCAATTGAGTTTTTCTGCAAATTCTAAGATATACTTGGGTGTAACTCCCCAGGGAAACATCAGATCACAAAATGGCTTGGTTTTTTAGCATTCCCGACTCAGGACACTACTAATATACGTTTGTTTTTCGAATCTGAGCTTTGGTTCAAAACTAACACGTTCTGGTTGAATTGAGTTTTTCTGCAAATTCTAAGATATACTTGGGTGTAACTCCCCAGGAAAACATCAGATCACAAAATGGGTTGGTTTTTTAGCATTCCCGACTCAGGACACTACTAATATATGTTTGTTTTTCGAATCTGGGCTTTGGTTCAAAAGTAACACGTTCTGGTTGAATTGAGTTTTTCTGCAAATTCTAAGATATACTTGGGTGTAACTCCCCAGGGAAACATCAGATCACAAAATGGGTTGGTTTTTTAGCATTCCCGACTCAGGACACTACTAATATATGTTTGTTTTTCGAATCTGAGCTTTGGTTCAAAAGAAAACGTTCTGGTTGAATTGAGTTTTTCTGCAAATTCTAAGGTATACTTGGGTGTAACTCTCCAGGGAAACATCAGATCACAAAATGGGTTGGTTTTTTAGCATTCCCGACTCAGGACACTACTAATATACGTTTGTTTTTCGAATCTGAGCTTTGGTTCAAAAGTAACACGTTCTGGTTCAATTGAGTTTTTCTGCAAATTCTAAGATATACTTGGGTTTAACTCCCCAGGGAAACATCAGATCACAAAATGGGTTGGTTTTTTAGCATTCCCGACTCAGGACACTACTAATATATGTTTGTTTTTCGAATCTGAGCTTTGGTTCAAAAGAAAACGTTCTGGTTGAATTGAGTTTTTCTGCAAATTCTAAGGTATACTTGGGTGTAACTCCCCAGGGAAACATCAGATCACAAAATGGGTTGGTTCTTTAGCATTCCCGACTCAGGACACTACTAATATACGTTTGTTTTTCGAATCTGAGCTTTGGTTCAAAAGTAACACGTTCTGGTTCAATTGAGTTTTTCTGCAAATTCTAAGATATACTTGGGTGTAACTCCCCAGGGAAACATCAGATCACAAAATGGAGTGGTTTTTTAGCATTCCCGACTCAGGACACTACTAATATATGTTTGTTTTTCGAATCTGAGCTTTGGTTCAAAACTAACACGTTCTGGTTGAATTGAGTTTTTCTGCAAATTCTAAGATATACTTGGGTGTAACTCCCCAGGGAAACATCAGATCACAAAATGGGTTGGTTTTTTAGCATTCCCGACTCAGGACACTACTAATATACGTTTGTTTTTCGAATCTGAGCTTTGGTTCAAAAGTTACACGTTCTGGTTCAATTGAGTTTTTGTGCAAATTCTAAGATATACTTGGGTGTAACTCCCCAGGGAAACATCAGATCACAAAATGGAGTGGTTTTTTAGCATTCCCGACTCAGGACACTACTAATATACGTTTGTTTTTCGAATCTGAGCTTTAGTTCAAAAGTAACATGTTCTGGTTCAATTGAGTTTTTCTGCAAATTCTAAGATATACTTGGGTGTAACTCCCCAGGGAAACATCAGATCACAAAATGGCTTGGTTTTTTAGCATTCCCGACTCAGGACACTACTAATATACGTTTGTTTTTCGAATCTGAGCTTTGGTTCAAAACTAACACGTTCTGGTTCAATTGAGTTTTTCTGCAAATTCTAAGATATACTTGGGTGTAACTCCCCAGGGAAACATCAGATCACAAAATGGGTTGGTTTTTTAGCATTCCCGACTCAGGACACTACTAATATACGTTTGTTTTTCGAATCTGAGCTTTGGTTCAAAAGTTACACGTTCTGGTTCAATTGAGTTTTTCTGCAAATTCTAAGATATACTTGGGTGTAACTCCCCAGGGAAACATCAGATCACAAAATGGGTTGGTTTTTTAGCATTCCCGACTCAGGACACTACTAATATACGTTTGATTTTCGAATCTGAGCTTTGGTTCAAAAGAAAACATTCTGGTTGAATTGAGTTTTTCTGCAAATTCTAAGATATACTTGGGTGTAACTCCCCAGGGAAACATCAGATCACAAAATGGGTTGGTTTTTTAGCATTCCCGACTCAGGACACTACTAATATACATTTGTTTTTCGAACCTGAGCTTTGGTTCAAAAGTAACACGTTCTGGTTCAATTGAGTTTTTCTGCAAATTCTAAGATATACTTGGGTGTAACTCCCCAGGGAAACATCAGATCACAAAATGGGTTGCTTTTTTAGCATTCCCGACTCAGGACACTACTTATATACGTTTGTTTTTCGAATCTGGGCTTTGGTTCAAAAGTAACACGTTCTGGTTGAATTGAGTTTTTCTGCAAATTCTAAGATATACTTGGGGGTAACTCCCCAGGGAAACATCAGATCACAAAATGGGTTGGTTTTTTAGCATTCCCGACTCAGGACACTACTAATATATGTTTGTTTTTCGAATCTGAGCTTTGGTTCAAAACAAAACGTTCTGGTTGAATTGAGTTTTTCTGCAAATTCTAAGGTATACTTGGGTGTAACTCCCCAGGGAAACATCAGATCACAAAATGGGTTGGTTTTTTAGCATTCCCAACTCAGGACACTACTAATATACGTTTGTTTTTCGAATCTGAGCTTTGGTTCAAAAGTAACACGTTCTGGTTGAATTGAGTTTTTCTGCAAATTCTAAGATATACTTGGGTGTAACTCCCCAGGGAAACATCAGATCACAAAATGGGTTGGTTTTTTAGCATTCCCGACTCAGGACACTACTAATATACGTTTGTTTTTCGAATCTGAGCTTTGGTTCAAAAGTAACACGTTCTGGTTCAATTGAGTTTTTCTGCAAATTCTAAGATATACTTGGATGTAACTCCCCAGGGAAACATCAGATCACAAAATTGGTTGGTTTTTTAGCATTCCCGACTCAGGACACTACTAATATACGTTTGTTTTTCGAATCTGAGCTTTGGTTCAAAAGTAACACGTTCTGGTTGAATTGAGTTTTTCTGCAAATTCTAAGATATACTTGGGTTTAACTCCCCAGGGAAACATCAGATCACAAAATGGGTTAGTTTTTTAGCATTCCCGACTCAGGACACTACTTATATACGTTTGTTTTTCGAATCTGGGCTTTGGTTCAAAAGTAACACGTTCTGGTTGAATTGAGTTTTTCTGCAAATTCTAAGATATACTTGGGGGTAACTCCCCAGGGAAACATCAGATCACAAAATGGGTTGGTTTTTTAGCATTCCCGACTCAGGACACTACTAATATATGTTTGTTTTTCGAATCTGAGCTTTGGTTCAAAAGAAAACGTTCTGTTTGAATTGAGTGTTTCTGCAAATTCTAAGGTATACTTGGGTGTAACTCCCCAGGGAAACATCAGATCACAAAATTGAGTGGTTTTTTAGCATTCCCGACTCAGGACACTACTAATATACGTTTGTTTTTCGAATCTGAGCTTTGGTTCAAAACTAACACGTTCTGGTTGAATTGAGTTTTTCTGCAAATTCTAAGATATACTTGGGTGTAACTCCCCAGGGAAACATCAGATCACAAAACGGGTTGGTTTTTTAGCATTCCCGACTCAGGACACTACTAATATACGTTTGTTTTTCGAATCTGAGCTTTGGTTCAAATGTAACACGTTCTGGTTGAATTTTCTGCAAATTCTAAGATATACTTGGGTTTAACTCCCCAGGGAAACATCAGATCACAAAATGGGTTGGTTTTTTAGCATTCCCGACTCAGGACACTACTTATATACGTTTGTTTTTCGAATCTGGGCTTTGGTTCAAAAGTAACACGTTCTGGTTGAATTGAGTTTTTCTGCAAATTCTAAGATATACTTGGGTGTAACTCCCCAGGGAAACATCAGATCACAAAATGGGTTGGTTTTTTAGCATTCCCGACTCAGGACACTACTATATGTTTGTTTTTCGAATCTGAGCTTTGGTTCAAAAGAAAACGTTCTGGTTGAATTGAGTTTTTCTGCAAATTCTAAGGTATACTTGGGTTTAACTCCCCAGGGAAACATCAGATCACAAAATGGGTTGGTTTTTTAGCATTCCCGACTCAGGACACTACTTATATATGTTTTTTTTTCGAATCTGAGCTTTGGTTCAAAAGTAACACGTTCTGGTTGAATTGAGTTTTTCTGCAAATTCTAAGATATACTTGGGTGTAACTCCCCAGGGAAACATCAGATCACAAAATGGGTTGGTTTTTTAGCATTCCCGCCTCAGGACACTACTAATATATGTTTGTTTTTCGAATCTGAGCTTTGGTTCAAAAGTAACACGTTCTGGTTCAATTGAGTTTTTCTGCAAATTCTAAGATATACTTGGATGTAACTCCCCAGGGAAACATCAGATCACAAAATTGGTTGGTTTTTTAGCATTCCCGACTCAGGACACTACTAATATACGTTTGTTTTTCGAATCTGAGCTTTGGTTCAAAAGTAACACGTTCTGGTTGAATTGAGTTTTTCTGCAAATTCTAAGATATACTTGGGTTTAACTCCCCAGGGAAACATCAGATCACAAAATGGGTTAGTTTTTTAGCATTCCCGACTCAGGACACTACTTATATACGTTTGTTTTTCGAATCTGGGCTTTGGTTCAAAAGTAACACGTTCTGGTTGAATTGAGTTTTTCTGCAAATTCTAAGATATACTTGGGGGTAACTCCCCAGGGAAACATCAGATCACAAAATGGGTTGGTTTTTTAGCATTCCCGACTCAGGACACTACTAATATATGTTTGTTTTTCGAATCTGAGCTTTGGTTCAAAAGAAAACGTTCTGGTTGAATTGAGTGTTTCTGCAAATTCTAAGGTATACTTGGGTGTAACTCCACAGGGAAACATCAGATCACAAAATTGAGTGGTTTTTTAGCATTCCCGACTCAGGACACTACTAATATACGTTTGTTTTTCGAATCTGAGCTTTGGTTCAAAACTAACACGTTCTGGTTGAATTGAGTTTTTCTGCAAATTCTAAGATATACTTGGGTGTAACTCCCCAGGGAAACATCAGATCACAAAATGGGTTGGTTTTTTAGCATTCCCGACTCAGGACACTACTAATATACGTTTGTTTTTCGAATCTGAGCTTTGGTTCAAAAGTAACACGTTCTGGTTGAATTTTCTGCAAATTCTAAGATATACTTGGGTTTAACTCCCCAGGGAAACATCAGATCACAAAATGGGTTGGTTTTTTAGCATTCCCGACTCAGGACACTACTTATATACGTTTGTTTTTCGAATCTGGGCTTTGGTTCAAAAGTAACACGTTCTGGTTGAATTGAGTTTTTCTGCCAATTCTAAGATATACTTGGGTGTAACTCCCCAGGGAAACATCAGATCACAAAATGGGTTGGTTTTTTAGCATTCCCGACTCAGGACACTACTATATGTTTGTTTTTCGAATCTGAGCTTTGGTTCAAAAGAAAACGTTCTGGTTCAATTGAGTTTTTCTGCAAATTCTAAGGTATACTTGGGTTTAACTCCCCAGGGAAACATCAGATCACAAAATGGGTTGGTTTTTTAGCATTCCCGACTCAGGACACTACTTATATACGTTTTTTTTTCGAATCTGAGCTTTGGTTCAAAAGTAACACGTTCTGGTTGAATTGAGTTTTTCTGCAAATTCTAAGATATACTTGGGTGTAACTCCCCAGGGAAACATCAGATCACAAAATGGGTTGGTTTTTTAGCATTCCCGCCTCAGGACACTACTAATATATGTTTGTTTTTCGAATCTGAGCTTTGGTTCAAAAGTTACACGTTCTGGTTCAATTGAGTTTTTCTGCAAATTCTAAGATATACTTGGGTTTAACTCCCCAGGGAAACATCAGATCACAAAATGGGTTGGTTTTTTAGCATTCCCGACTCAGGACACTACTAATATACGTTTGTTTTTCGAATCTGAGCTTTGGTTCAAAAGTTACACGTTCTGGTTCAATTGAGTTTTTCTGCAAATTCTAAGATATACTTGGGTGTAACTCCCCAGGGAAACATCAGATCACAAAATGGGTTGGTTTTTTAGCATTCCCGACTCAGGACACTACTAATATACGTTTGTTTTTCGAATCTGAGCTTTAGTTCAAAAGTTACACGTTCTGGTTCAATTGATTTTTTCTGCAAATTCTAAGATATACTTGGGTGTAACTCCCCAGGGAAACATCAGTTCACAAAATGGGTTGGTTTTTTAGCATTCCCGACTCAGGACACTACTAATATACGTTTGTTTTTCGAATCTGAGCTTTGGTTCAAAAGTTACACGTTCTGGTTCAATTGAGTTTTTCTGCAAATTCTAAGATATACTTGGGTGTAACTCCCCAGGGAAACATCAGATCACAAAATGGGTTGGTTTTTTAGCATTCCCGACTCAGGACACTACTAATATACGTTTGTTTCTCGAATCTGAGCTTTGGTTCAAAAGTTACACGTTCTGGTTCAATTGATTTTTTCTGCAAATTCTAAGATATACTTGGGTGTAACTCCCCAGGGAAACATCAGATCACAAAATGGGTTGGTTTGTTAGCATTCCCGACTCAGGACACTACTAATATACGTTTGTTTTTCGAATCTGAGCTTTGGTTCAAAAGTAACACGTTCTGGTTGAATTGAGTTTTTCTGCAAATTCTAAGATATACTTGGGTGTAACTCCCCAGGGAAACATCAGATCACAAAATGTGTTGCTTTTTTAGCATTCCCGACTCAGGACACTACTTATATACGTTTGTTTTTCGAATCTGGGCTTTGGTTCAAAAGTAACACGTTCTGGTTGAATTGAGTTTTTCTGCAAATTCTAAGATATACTTGGGTGTAACTCCCCAGGGAAACATCAGATCACAAAATGGGTTGGTTTTTTAGCATTCCCGACTCAGGACACTACTAATATACGTTTGTTTTTCGAATCTGAGCTTTGGTTCAAAAGTAACACGTTCTGGTTGAATTTTCTGCAAATTCTAAGATATACTTGGGTTTAACTCCCCAGGGAAACATCAGATCACAAAATGGGTTAGTTTTTTAGCATTCCCGACTCAGGACACTACTTATATACGTTTGTTTTTCGAATCTGGGCTTTGGTTCAAAAGTAACACGTTCTGGTTGAATTGAGTTTTTCTGCAAATTCTAAGATATACTTGGGTTTAACTCCCCAGGGAAACATCAGATCACAAAATGGGTTAGTTTTTTAGCATTCCCGACTCAGGACACTACTTATATACGTTTGTTTTTCGAATCTGGGCTTTGGTTCAAAAGTAACACGTTCTGGTTGAATTGAGTTTTTCTGCAAATTCTAAGATATACTTGGGGGTAACTCCCCAGGGAAACATCAGATCACAAAATGGGTTGGTTTTTTAGCATTCCCGACTCAGGACACTACTAATATATGTTTGTTTTTCGAATCTGAGCTTTGGTTCAAAAGAAAACGTTCTGTTTGAATTGAGTGTTTCTGCAAATTCTAAGGTATACTTGGGTGTAACTCCCCAGGGAAACATCAGATCACAAAATTGAGTGGTTTTTTAGCATTCCCGACTCAGGACACTACTAATATACGTTTGTTTTTCGAATCTGAGCTTTGGTTCAAAACTAACACGTTCTGGTTGAATTGAGTTTTTCTGCAAATTCTAAGATATACTTGGGTGTAACTCCCCAGGGAAACATCAGATCACAAAATGGGTTGGTTTTTTAGCATTCCCGACTCAGGACACTACTAATATACGTTTGTTTTTCGAATCTGAGCTTTGGTTCAAAAGTAACACGTTCTGGTTGAATTTTCTGCAAATTCTAAGATATACTTGGGTTTAACTCCCCAGGGAAACATCAGATCACAAAATGGGTTGGTTTTTTAGCATTCCCGACTCAGGACACTACTTATATACGTTTGTTTTTCGAATCTGGGCTTTGGTTCAAAAGTAACACGTTCTGGTTGAATTGAGTTTTTCTGCAAATTCTAAGATATACTTGGGTGTAACTCCCCAGGGAAACATCAGATCACAAAATGGGTTGGTTTTTTAGCATTCCCGACTCAGGACACTACTATATGTTTGTTTTTCGAATCTGAGCTTTGGTTCAAAAGAAAACGTTCTGGTTGAATTGAGTTTTTCTGCAAATTCTAAGGTATACTTGGGTTTAACTCCCCAGGGAAACATCAGATCACAAAATGGGTTGGTTTTTTAGCATTCCCGACTCAGGACACTACTTATATACGTTTTTTTTTCGAATCTGAGCTTTGGTTCAAAAGTAACACGTTCTGGTTCAATTGAGTTTTTCTGCAAATTCTAAGATATACTTGGGTGTAACTCCCCAGGGAAACATCAGATCACAAAATGGGTTGGTTTTTTAGCATTCCCGCCTCAGGACACTACTAATATACGTTTGTTTTTCGAATCTGAGCTTTGGTTCAAAAGTTACACGTTCTGGTTCAATTGAGTTTTTCTGCAAATTCTAAGATATACTTGGGTGTAACTCCCCAGGGAAACATCAGATCACAAAATGGGTTGGTTTTTTAGCATTCCCGACTCAGGACACTACTAATATACGTTTGTTTTTCGAATCTGAGCTTTGGTTCAAAAGTTACACGTTCTGGTTCAATTGAGTTTTTCTGCAAATTCTAAGATATACTTGGGTTTAACTCCCCAGGGAAACATCAGATCACAAAATGGGTTGGTTTTTTAGCATTCCCGACTCATGACACTACTAATATACGTTTGTTTTTCGAATCTGAGCTTTGGTTCAAAAGTTACACGTTCTGGTTCAATTGAGTTTTTCTGCAAATTCTAAGATATACTTGGGTGTAACTCCCCAGGGAAACATCAGATCACAAAATGGGTTGGTTTTTTAGCATTCCCGACTCAGGACACTACTAATATACGTTTGTTTTTCGAATCTGAGCTTTGGTTCAAAAGTTACACGTTCTGGTTCAATTTATTTTTTCTGCAAATTCTAAGATATACTTGGGTGTAACTCCCCAGGGAAACATCAGATCACAAAATGGGTTGGTTTTTTAGCATTCCCGACTCAGGACACTACTAATATACGTTTGTTTTTCGAATCTGAGCTTTGGTTCAAAAGTAACACATTCTGGTTGAATTGAGTTTTTCTGCAAATTCTAAGATATACTTGGGTGTAACTCCCCAGGGAAACATCAGATCACAAAATGGAGTGGTTTTTCAGCATTCCCGACTCAGGACACTACTAATATACGTTTGTTTTTCGAATCTGAGCTTTGGTTCAAAAGTAACACGTTCTGGTTCAATTGAGTTTTTCTGCAAATTCTAAGATATACTTGGATGTAACTCCCCAGGGAAACATCAGATCACAAAATGGGTTGGTTTTTTAGCATTCCCGACTCAGGACACTACTAATATACGTTTGTTTTTCGAATCTGAGCTTTGGTTCAAAAGTAACACGTTCTGGTTGAATTGAGTTTTTCTGCAAATTCTAAGATATACTTGGGTTTAACTCCCCAGGGAAACATCAGATCACAAAATGGGTTAGTTTTTTAGCATTCCCGACTCAGGACACTACTTATATACGTTTGTTTTTCGAATCTGGGCTTTGGTTCAAAATTAACACGTTCTGGTTGAATTGAGTTTTTCTGCAAATTCTAAGATATACTTGGGGGTAACTCCCCAGGGAAACATCAGATCACAAAATGGGTTGGTTTTTTAGCATTCCCGACTCAGGACACTACTAATATATGTTTGTTTTTCGAATCTGAGCTTTGGTTCAAAAGAAAACGTTCTGTTTGAATTGAGTTTTTCTGCAAATTCTAAGGTATACTTGGGTGTAACTCCCCAGGGAAACATCAGATCACAAAATTGAGTGGTTTTTTAGTATTCCCGACTCAGGACACTACTAATATACGTTTGTTTTTCGAATCTGAGCTTTGGTTCAAAACTAACACGTTCTGGTTGAATTGA